>NW_027505402.1:0-210286 GCF_021521415.1 Bidens hawaiensis
GCGAACATTTCTGGGAACTGTGCTCGTCTATGCAAAGTGGCGCTGCCACTACGAGCTAAATAAGTAATACCGTCCCGCGGGTTACGCTGCGAACGTTTCAGGAAAATGTGCTCGTCCATGCAAAGTGGCGCTGCCACTACGAGCTAATCAATATTCCGTCCGCGGGTTACGCGCGGACGTTGTGCCGGAAAACAAGGCGCTCGTCCATGCAAAGAGGTGCGACCCCTACGAGCGGGCCTCAAACCCATAGTACTGCCCCATGACCATACTAGGCACTCGTCCATGCAAAGAGGTGCGACCCCTACGAGTGGGTGGATCAAACCAGCTAGTCCCTACCCTTAGAGTTCCAATGGTAAAGTGATCACTTACTCGAGTGTCTAGCGCACATACATCGAAAACCTTAGATAACCGTTTGCATTGCCTCATCATGAAACATAACTTAAACACATAATCGCTTGCAAAGCTTGTAAGTATACATGATAAAACATTATTTAAGTACGTGTCCCTCGCCCCGAAAACAGTTTAAAATAGTGAAAACAGTGAAAATAGGGGCTGTGAGACTCACCTGTGGTTCTTGTTAAGGGATTAATCGAGATTCGGGTTTTCTTGGTGTTGGCCTCGGAATCGAAGGTCTAGAATACGATTAAATAACAAGAAGTATATATATTAAGATCAAGAAATAGGAGAATATAAGGTTGGAAAGTAGATCTCAAGTTTATAACCTCGGCTTACCTAGTAACTGGAACGGAATCGAAAATAACGGATGCTCAAAGGAGATGATTAGTGCAAGTTTGCAGTTCTTTGAAGTGTGTTTTGAGTGATAATTTAGGTTACATATTTATAGGCAAACTCAAGGGAACCCAATCCCTTGCTTTAGGGGATTGTAATCTTTTCATATCTAGGTGTAATGATGATAAAGTATGGAAATTATTATTGTTTATTGTTTATTTAAAAGTGGAGGAGTGGACAAAAGATCTTGATTTGATTTGGACAGGACATGCAGGTCTGGGGTTGGTGAGAATAGGGTGGCTGACAGTTGACTTTTCATGTTTCAGTGTGCTTTTTCAGGTACTTTTGTCAGTGTACAGTAAAAAGTGGAAAATCTCTGAAACACGCTACTGTTTCCTTTTGGGCGGGAGTAATGAATAGACTAAGTGTTCTTGTGCGCATCACTTTGTGCGCATAGCTTTCTGCGTGAAGGACATTTCTTTGCTGCGGGTAGGTGCGTAACCTTCTCGCAGTTAGGGATATTGAGTTTCATTTGTAGATTCTCCAGGTGGTCTTGGTATTTTCAACATAGTGATCAGTCATGTTGAAGTCAATTCCATCTTGGAGCTTCAGACAAACTTAGCTCTCAATGTTCCCGCCATGCGGGGAGGTTAGTTCCCTTCCGCACGCGCATAAACGATTTAGGATGCACCCGCCTTAGCATCATGCGGGATGGTCAACCCATAGACAACATAACGTTAAGTTACATGAAAACATAAAGCCAAAACATTCGCGCATGGCGCATATAATATATGCTCACGCTGGTTCTTAACATGGTGCGCTCGCGCAGGTTGCACATAACAAATGCACGCGCTGACTAACATGGCGCGCTCGCGCAGGGCGCACATAACAAATGCACGCGCTGACTAACATGGACGCGCTCGCGCAGGGGCAAAACATAACAAATGCCCGCGCCTGATTCTAACATAGCGCGCTCGCGCAGGGCGAATATAACAAATGCCCGCGCTGATTCTATATGGCGCGCATAATATTTATAATCACCTAATTATTAGGTTGATTACTTTAGTTTAAGGGATTGGGAATTTACCGGGTGTCACATCATTGGACATGTGTCAATTTCACTAGATTAGTCATCGAACATATGTCGATTTCATCCGATTAGTCATTGGGACATGTGTCGCTTCAAGAGAGTTTTATATTTTTATTTTAGCTAAATGACTAATTGGCCCCTCTAACTTCCTAAATTGTCAAAATTTGGTATGAAAATTTTCGGGATATTACATTCTCGATCCTGGTTTTCTTAAAAATTTGGTACGGAATCGAAAAATATTCCGTTTGTTACATAGGCATCATAGGCAAAAGTTCGGTAAATATAAGTTATGAATCATACTGACACAGGTATTGTACCAATCTTGAAACATCAAATGGTTGGTACCGAATAGGTGTTGATACCCGGTACCATTTACTCATCTTATTAATCTGCATAATTTTAAGTTATATTTTAAATATATTTTATTTTGTAACTTAATTGCCTCCGCATATTAAGCCAAAATTAGAAGATAAAAAAGAAGTGAATATTAAGTTTTATAATTTAAACCTAATAATCTTAAATACAGATGCATTATTTATTTGTAAATTTAAAGTTTTTAAAGCATACAAATAACTACAAATAAAATATAACTTTGGCTTAAATGAGTTGTATTTTTGTCGTCTTGTGAAAACTCGTGTCGTGTTCAAGTTCATCTGTTTGACACAATGTTAGATTAGTGTGATCTTTGGGCTCGTGACAAATTTTCAAGTTTGTATTAGGCTTGATTTGCCAACTCGTTTACATGACAAATGATAATTTAAGCTTCGAGGTGTGATCCGTCCTATTTGGGGGGCTAAAGCGAAACTAAACTTGAACTATTTTTTTTAATTACGATAATTTACAAACATTGGCACATGTAAATGATGTATAGCTAAGATTAATTGCATACCTTGTGATAGAGCCGTTGGTGCTAGCTTAAGAGCGATATAGTGGCATTAACTTGCATATGATAAATGAAAATACAAATACCATTAATTATTAAAGGAACCTGTGTTTTCCCTGATCCAACCATATTGTTTCAAATGAACATTTAAGACAATTCATGACTTCATGTTAAATTACTTTTGGACTCTCGGTCAAATTGATGGAAGAAGCTTTATTATGTTGACTAACTACATTCTTCTTCACTTAGAAAGAAACGATTCCTATAAATTGTTTTTAAAAGGCAGCGGATGTCGTACTGCTACTCCCGCCTTGCTGTTGCATCCCACACGCTATCTTCATAGTGGGGCTGGCGTTCCCGCTCTACGCCTATGGCGGATCTATTTTAGATCCAAAAATCAATGCAAACTTCTTTTTTCGAAGTGGAAAATCAATGCAAATTTTTTTTCTTCTTTTTGGTTTTATGTATTGAATAACCTTATGTCCAAAATTTTTGTTTGGATATTCTGAAATTTTGTTGTAGATTTGCCGCTGCCTACTGCCATGTCGCGTCGCTTCCATCCCGTTTTGCCTCCCTGTTACTCTGTATTACTTCTTTGTTTCTTCTTCTCTTTAAGATAGAGATACCATTGTACGCCACCATTTCTCCCACCTCACTATTTCTCACTGCTACATCACCCATCTCTCACTACCATTCAGGAATACTGATTTTACCCCCCACCCCCGCCCTAATAATCTCAAAACCAACTAAGAATACTAGTTGGATTACAGACTTAAGATGTTTAAGTGACCGTGTTGCAAAACATACCATCTTTCGCACTTGTTTTAATAAGAAATCATGGTAAGTTATAATGTTTATGTGTTGGATTTAGCATGTACTTACATATTTGTATATATCCGCTGTACCCATGCATGGAAGGATCGAAAACGAGGCTAAATCATGATGAAACGAGCACACGGGAGAATGCACGAGTGTGAAAGAATAAAATTAGAAAATCAAAATGGATTGGAAATCAAGTATTGGAAGATGACATAATGGAGGGGTTGATATACGTAGGTGAAGGAAAAAATGGGGAGAAAACAGAGCTAAAATGAAGATTTTACGAAGAAAATCGTTTGGCTAAATTATTGATGCAGCGGTATAAAACGAGAATGAAGATCGATCACGTTGATTCAACGAATACCGTGATGAACTTCCAAAACCCTAAAATCTCACCCAAAGGTCAGGGAAATTGAAGAGAAAAAGTAATTATTATCAAATTCAAATCTGCCTTTTGAAATTACATAACCAACATATAAATAAGAGTTCTAATACGAAAAGGGCCTAGAACGGGCCATGGGCCAAACACAAACCAAAAAATAAAAACATAAAAAGTGCTGAAAAAACAATAAAAGCCCATAACTTTATTTAGGAGTCATTTTTGGGCTTCGGATAGGTGCCAAACCGCCATAGACTATTTGCCACATTGGGCTCCTCGTCTCAAGCTTCGATTTGACTGGTAATAGGCCTGAAACAGAGCTTCGTGGCCAAGTTATGCCCGTTTTCGTGAGCCACCTTTGAAGACACGATCATGGGCCTCCAAATATAACATGGCCTGTTCGTCAATACTTGGGCCTTCATCAATTATAGCTTCCTAGCCATACACGGAGGATGAGGCTTCAAGCTACGCGCGACGCAACGTTCTTGTAATTTAAGCAAAAATAAAGGCCCTCGGCTATTTTTGTCCTCTGCGTAGTGTGTAGGAGGAATGGAGTATGTCCCCCGCGAGGCATGGGGGACCTGTATGTCGACAAAACCATGTACAAACCTATTTAAACGATTTTTACAACCCTAATAGATTCATTCAACCTTTAACCGTCCCTTAGGGACCCTTGGGGCGATTTTGGAACAGGAGAGGTGTTCGGGGTTAAAATATTAAAGCCCAGTACACAAGATTAATCATTAAGAGAGTCTTGGGTGGTCACACCCCGACCAAAGGCGGCGGAATATGCCGGGGTGCAACGTGATTTGACAAATACACAAGACACTATTTAAAGTGACAATAATTATTTCAACTCATTTTATTTCACAAATCAGTAATCAACACATCTCGTTCACACGATCAAATTGAATAAAAGTAACAATTATATTATTCGTTTTACTAATACCCCAATAGCCTTGGTAACGTTTTCATCAAGTCCTCGAGTCAACAAAAGTAAAACCTGTAACATTTCATAAAATAAAGTTTGTCAACACAAAGGTTGGTGAGCAATTCATAAGTTTGAGCATATAAGTATATAATAATAAAGAGCCACAAAAACTTGTATACAAAACAATAAATAAAAGCTATAAATTTGGATAAAATAGTTATCGCTAACAAGTTAGCGACACCCAACTATAAGGGGTTGCCAAATAGTTTAGGATTATATAGACAGTTGCTAAACACATTAGCACCACCTAGCTACAAGGGGTTGCCAAGTAGTTTAGGATTTAATATTTATCGTTAATTGCATTACGTTAACGACACCTTGCCATGAGGGGTTTCCAAATGGTCTAGGATTTATAGTTCCACCATCCAAAAGCGATAAACACATAGGCAAATAAGCATGTAAGCATAGAACACCAAATCAAGCAATTATATAGGTAAAGTATACAATCACGTTTGTGGGTTTAAGATTCAAGTAAATAAAGCATTTAGTTTGATAGGTATGAAATGTCACCCCAAATCACGTTCGTCTAGGTCATCGTGTTAAAGTCAGTCAGTGTCATTTTCTTTTAATTAGTTAAATTCCCAATCATTTAAATCATTAAGTTTTTAGTCAGAGTCTAGTTTAGGTGTCGCTAGTGCCTTTTGGGTCGATATCCGAACTTCATTAGGCTTTACTACAGTCGATATGTACATTAGAAGTTGTCTCGTTCTTTGTTAATTGTATTTGGAATAGATTTTATGTATAGGGGCTATTTTGTAATAATGTAAGGCTCATTCGCTATAGGATGTATAGCGAATGGGAATAGTTTTGTATGCTCATTCTTTAAGGGATTCTTTTCAAATGAGTGTTAATGTGTTAGGGTTATTCGATAAGGATGTTTAACAAATTGTGTAGCGAATGTGGCTCATTCGTTATGCATGTATAGCGAATGAGTCACCACCTCCTATAAATACCCATGAAATCTATTCAAGTAATTAACGGTTCTTAATTTATTGAAATTCTCTCGTTAAACTGTCAAAATTTACTCTCAACACACACACTAACACATAATTAAGTCTAATTAAGTAATCAAACGATCATATCAATAGACTAGATCAAACTGTATAAAATCAACATGGATTCTCAGTTTTCCCTTAGTTCACAGCCACCTCTAATAAATGGAGAACCATGCTTGTATAATTTAGAGTATAAATTGAGAATGCAAAGGGAAAATAATAAAACTAAACTTTTACCATTCTCCCACCATCAGCTCGATCTCTTGTTCTATGTTTCACCCAAAGACACAAGATAATTTTGAAACTGTTCACCAACTTTTTAATCACAATAGACTTATTATTAAATATTTTTTATTTTCTTGTTTTTCAAATAATAACCAACAAGTTATTATTGAAAAAACTTATTTACTAACACAAAATTTTATTGTCATAGTAGTTTGTACATAAACAACATAATTTTATAAAAAAAATAGAATTTTACAATAAAAAATGTACACACAATATAATAAATGTACGGTAACATTTAATTATTATTGCAATTTATAAATTAATTTTTTTTAGAACGTCGACTTTCTTGTGTGTTTGGCCAAACAATTTGGAGAGACTTATTGTCCCACTTTTCAAGATATGAGAGTCATTCCTTATATCTCTCATATAAAGTGATGATAGTGAGGTTTGAACCCTCTATCTCTTACTAGTAAGTAAATGCTCTACTATTGAACCAAATCTAATTTATTGATGCATGTTATTATTGCCATAATAGTTAAATATAAACTACAAAATCTTACTAATCTATTAAATCAATACAGTTCCTTCACATGTCTTTCTACTAGGTTGTCCACCTAAGCCTCCAACTCACCATGTTTCCATTCTCATAGTGTCTATTATGTTGTCACATGTCATTCACCACACACAAAAAAAACTTATTTAAACCTTAAAGATTTTTTCACCATAATCATTTAATATATATATCTCTCTCTCTCTCTCTGCTTATTAACTCCACCATTTTCTATATTCCGGTAATGTAGATCGAGATTAATCGTTTTCCGGTAAGGTTATATATTATACTCTACTGGCCAACAATGTTATATGATTTTCCGACAAGGTTATATCTTTTTCCTGCAACATCATATTTTCTTCCGGTTATTGTAGATCTAACATTTTTATCTTTATTTTCATTGTTAACTGGTTTTTTTAAATCAGTTTGGGTTCTAAATCAAAAACGACGATGAAGCTAATATTTCTACTTATTTACGTTTTTCCGGTAAGCATTGCCGGTAAGTTTTTCCAGTTATGCGTTATACCTAAAACAATGATTGTTTTATATTTGTTTAAAGTTTTATATTTTCGTGTTTTATTTTGTTTTTACATGTTATTCTAGGTTCTAGATGAAAATTCCGTTCATCCATCGACGGTATCATTATTTCGTTTTACCGGTAAGCTACATTTAAATTATACGGTTATTAATTATAATTATAATCTTCCATAATATCAATGTTCTAACAAAAATTTCTTATTTCAGGTTATTTACCTGATTGATTTACTGAAGATTTCATTTTACTTTGATAAACAAAATCGGAGATACCATGGTTATTATCATTATTTGTTATTTTCCTGTAAGACATTCAAATTTTCTGGTTAGAAATTAAATATCAAATGCTCAATAATATCAATATTAATATTCTACTTTATAATTTCAGGTCAACATCCAGACTGATACAAGATCATTTCTCTTTAAATTCTACAAAAAAATCCAAGATACCATAGTCATTCTCACAATTTCGTTTTTCCGGTAACACCTTTAAAATTTTCCAGTTATTAATTATTATTCAAAAATCCATAATATCAATATTAATTTTCGATTTTATTATTTCAGGTTATTGTCCGACTTGTATAATATAATTTCACGGATCGAGCATGACTTTATAAGATGTATTTTTTATATATATTGATGTATATTTACTTTTTTGAATATTCATGTATATTCAATTTCATAAATTTTAGTTAATTGTAAATACTCATGTATATCGGAGATACCTTGATAAATATATTTTTTTCCAGCACTTTAATAAATGACTCAATTAAGTATACCATTAATACAATTTAGTTAGTTTGACTTTCCTAATTTGTTTAAATAACCTAATTAACATGAATATTGTAACTTATTTGATTGATTGATTTGTTAGATGAGATTGAGATTTATAGATGGTCACATTCAAATTCAAATAAGGTATGATGGTCAAACTCATATTTATAGTACTTTGTTACTGCCATTTATAATATAATTATTGTATCTCAAGTCAAATTTCACCCAAGTCAAATTTAATCAATCTTAACGAATTATAAATTAATTTAAAATCATTTCACCCAAGTCAAATTTAATATGAGTTTACCGTAATTATATATAGTTTTTTATATCATAACAACTTAATTTGAAATAATTAGTCATAATTTACATAATAATAAGTTCTCTAAAATTAATGGTTCATAATCGATACATAATAATAAGTTGACTAATTTATATTTTACATAAATAAGTAAATGAAGATCTCGAATTTGTCTATGGTATTTCTCTACATTTTTGGTATATGATTTAAATTTGAATTTCTTATTAATGTCTATAATAATTGTTTGACTAACATTTACATGGAATATATATATCAACAGGTTTCCTATTTAAACCGTATTTTTATTTGTTGAAGTTGTCCTCTTTATACATAAATCGTATTTTTATTTGGAATATATATGTTTGACTAACATATTAATGTCTTGTTTATACTTTCCGACATTTTTGTATATCCAACTGTTTTTCCAATATTATATATATGTGAAAAAGAAAATTCTAATTCAGATTATGTTAAATTTACAAATTATTAAAATTATAGTTTACAAGTATTCTATTATTTATATTTTTGTTATAAAATTACAACTTAGCGTTCATACTATTACAAATTCAAATTTCGTTCTAAATATTTTAAAAGTACTACTTCCTAAAATAAATTCACAAAACAGAATAAGATTTCAACATCTATTATGCAATGCAAATCAAATTTTGCATATAATTTAACCTTTAATTTATAAGTAATGATTCATAATAATGATTTGACTAACATTTAAATGGAATATATATTCTCTTTAAAATAATAACTTATATACATTTAAATTTTGATTATAGTGTTAAGGATGGTATTTGACTAACTTTATTAATGTTCAAATGTTACTCATTATTAAATATGTTATTATGGTATATTTAGTTTGTATACTATTGTTTTATTATATTTTCAGGTGGTGAAGTAAAATGAGTTTCTTTTGATAGAATGTTTGAAGAAGTTGATGGTGGTTTAATATGAAAGAACATGTTTATGTCTTTTGTTGATATTTTTTGGTTATTCGATGTACATTAACTTATTGTAACTTTTAACTTTTAATATCTAGACAATGTAAATGGTTAACGTTTTGGTCCGAAAGTTGAAAGAATTTTTGTGTTGCTTGAATTTGTTGTTTAAATTTATTATGTTTATTGATATGTTTTTTACCCGTGTGTAACACGGGCTATACCCTAGTTCTATATTAAAAATTGTCTTTCATCAACGAAAATGTACAATCAATTTAATAAATGTCTGGTAACATTTAATTATGATTGCCAATTATAAATTAAATTATATACAGGAGCTGAAATATTTAAAGATATTAAATATTGAGTGTTTGACTGAGCATAATTTGGAACTTTTATATTTGAAGGTGATACTTTGGTTGGTTTGTGATTCAAGTTATTGGGACCCCTGTTTCATACACATCATATGTTACTGGTACGCCAAAATGTTTCCCAGGCCCCAACTTGTATCTTAAAAAAAAATCAAAAATATGTTCTTTCAACTTGATTTTTTGACAATAACATATATATTTGATAATTGCAACTTTAATAAAGCCCGGTTAATTTTTTTCAATGGTGAATTTCTTTTGTTATATGCGAGATTTCAATTAAGACCTTCCAAACCCATTACCTTTGCCAAGGTCCGATTACTCCTAGAATTCAATTACAGTCCTACAATTTTTCTTCTATATTGTTAAGAAAAATAAACAAATTTTAATAACTTTCACATTTTTTTTTCTTATTTACTTTGTACTATCACACTAAAAATACAAATATATTCCCATTTTACAACTTTTCATTTGTGTACAATTATTAAGTTCTTTCTTTCTCTATTTCAAATAATAATAATAATATTCATGTCAATGGCACATGATTTTTCTTAAGACCAAAGCAATTTGATTTCTTTTGTAAGAGAGATGGATACACATGAGCTGTTCCTTCTGTTACATAATAAAATAAATTTGAAAATAATATAATTGACTTTAAAGTCAAACCTGCAGAACCTAAGAGCATGAAATTACTATTGAGCCCTTAGGATGGGTCATAAAAGAAAGTACAGTTAGCTTGTGATTTACATATCCGTATAGGTTTAAATTGCCTGGGATGAGACATGGACCCCCTTACCCTCTTCTTTTCAGTCTTGAGGGAATACACTTTTATTTTGTTTACTTTCAAATTATATATCACAATCCACATTTAAATAATCTTGAAATAAATTAATATTGTTGATTGTTCTTTTTAGCACGGTTAAGTCACACACCCACTACCTGTAGATGTATATATTTATTTATTATGTGACTAAAACGTTAACCTATTTGAGAAGAAATATCACCATATATAAAAGCGCCGCTACAAAATCTTCGATTTGATTGTATGTTGTTATCAACCAATTATTTCATTAAAGGTTTCCACGAGACATCATGGTAGTAATTAGTGTCTCCTTCTTGTTTGTATATGTGTTGCGGTTATGAAAAAATGGTAAGGGGACATTATTAGACATCCTAATTTTTATGTCTAGTTCATTCTCATAAGGTAAAAATTTTTTTCCTCTTACTCATGTTCTCTAATTTATTTGTTGTGTATCACATTCATGTGGGTTAGAAAAATGTATTGAGAAAATTACCGTTTGCCTCCCTGGAAAATATCGTCGCGGGATGGATTAACCATTGAAAAAGAATTTGCGCATGTTGTACCATTGGAGTTCTTGAGCGGGTTTTTTTTGACTCCCACCGTTAGTCAACATACCGTTGACTAGTTAAATTTTGACGAATTTACTATCTTACCCTTCTATCATTATTAACATAGCCTACCCACTTTCCCACTCTTTCCCCGTATTATCTCAGGAGATCGTCGTTTCCCTTAATATCTCCAGCGTATTATCTTCTTCATCGATTAACACCGGATGTCTCAATCAAAATCAAGTCAATACTCCTCGGGGTCACCTTCCCGTGTAGACGACTCTTGTGTGAGATGCCAATGTGGTGCAGGGACATATTACCGGATATCCAGGACCGATTCAAACCCGGGTCATCGATTCTTGTGCTGTGTAAGTGTTTAATTACTCACGAATTAGGGTTCTTGTCTGTTAATCGATGTTGATTCCTTTAATTTGGCTTAGGTCAATTTTGGGGGTAACTGATTCTGTTAAATGTGATATTGATGTTATAGTTGGTTAGGTTGTTTGTTTATTGATATATTAAGTCCATTACAGAAGGGGAGTTGTGGATGGTTAAAATGGGCTGATGATCCCACATGCCCTAGTTGTGAAAAGGTAATTCAAGCAATGGTGAAGATGATGAACAAGAAAGTTGAGTTTGCAAAAATGAAAACCAAAGAAGTAACAAGCTTGAAGATGTTGTTAGGAATTAGTTAGTTTTTGTTCTTTGTTTATGTTTGTGTTTATTGATTAGTTGTTAACATTGTTGTTTTTGTTGTTATTTGTAGTATGGGATAATGTAATCTTTGTTATTGTTATTCTAGTTTATGTTAAATGTTTAGAGTTTCTTGTTTCACCTATTTACTTTAAATTTATGTTCCACATTATCAGTCATGTTGCAGCCATGATGAAACCGAGAATGTTGAGTTTGGGAAGGATGAAATTGAGAATGTGCAGTTTGACAATGAAGCAAGTCAAATGGAAGACAAGGAATGTCAATTGGGAGAAGATGAGTTGATGGCTTATTTGGTGCAAGAAGATGACTTATTTAGACCAAGTGAAGAACATGAAATGGATCCTGGAGATGATTATGACCCTGAGGTTGTGAAAGCAGCTTTCGACTACACCAGTGAGCCTGAGGAAGATTACTAGCATGATCCATATGAAGACGATCTAGTGTGGGACTCTGACTGGTCAAATGATGATTGTCATTGGAAGTAGCATTGTACTTGGTTTCTAGTATTGTTTGCATTTGAAATGTACCTTAATTTGACATGATTAATGTATTGTAATGTTTGCATACTACTAGTTTTAAAAAGCATTAAACACAAACTGTCAAAATAACATACAAACCATCATATCCTAAATCAAACATACATGCTACAAGTCTTAAATTGTTTCAAACACAAACTATGATAACACACACATGGTACCAGCAAGTTCAAACACAAACAAACACATTGTTTCAAGCACAAGTCTTAAATTGCCTTAAACACACACCATCAATCTTACTCAAATACACCTTGTTGACATCATTAGGGTTGACTTGGTGCCCTGCAAGTTCTGATGTTGTGTTCGAAACCTCCACATCTTCCACAACTCTTTTCATGCCCTACCCTAGTGAGACTGCCTCATGCAGAAAACACTTCCTGAACCTCTTTAATCTTCATCTTCCTCTTCTTGCTAGCTGCCAATTTCTTCTTCTCACCTAGTGCCTTCTTCCTGCTCTTCTTTGGTTTGCCAATCTGAGTATAATGTTTAGGTAGAGTTAATATTGTTGGGAATTTTGAGAGTGTCCACATATCATGGTCTAGGATGGGCCTGATTTAGTGGTTATATACCTTCTTCCAAGTGTCTAACCAGTAAGTTTCATCAACCCACATCTCCAATGGACCGACATGCATGTTATTTTCTATCATGTCAAATAGAGCTGCCACCGCATGTTTGCATGGCATACTTGTCAAGTCCCATATCTTGCAAGTGCATGTCCTATTCTCCACATTCACCACACATTGGCTTCTCAGACTTTTAACCTATGAACATAATTTCATATTAACAAATGTTTGGTCAAATATCATAATAAGACAAATAATGATACCTGGTAAGTCACTTCACCAACCATCATAACCGACAATTTGCTTGCTTCTGTTTGGATTTCATCCCATGCTTTTGTTGGTTGCGGTGTTAATGGGACCCTGGCAGTGGCTTGCATCTTCTTCACATTCACAATCCTCATGGTCAAATACTCTCTAATTTACTCCAAACATGTAATGATCGGCTTGCCTCTTGCTCCAACAAGTTGCTTGTTGAAAGATTCACAAAGGTTGTTCAGCAGCATATCACTTTTTGCCCTGCCTGAAAAATGTGATCTTGACCATCTTGCTGCCGGGGTGCCACTAAGCCAGAGAAACATATCAACATTTGTTTTCTTAATCTCCTCCATTGCCATGTTGAAGTATGGGACAGAAGTGGCAGATGCTGCCCTATAAAACAAGCCTTTATACAAATCTCCCCTCCAGGTTTGCCTCAAGTTCTCATGTGTCACACCCCGACCAAAGGTGGCGGAACATGCCGGGGTGCAACGGATTGCCCAAGAACACAAGACACAACTAAAGTGACAATATTTAATCAACTCATTAATTTCATTCAATCACCAAAGTAACACATATTGTTCATACAAATAAACACCAAAATATAAGAAATAAATATTGTTCATTCTTCTAATAACCTAGCGGTATCAAAATAGAATGACGTCTTCAAACTTCAACTAAAGTAATAATCAAACCTGTAACAATGCATAAAATAATATTTGTCAACATGTATGTTAGTTAGTAATTTCATAGTTTTGAGTATATATAATATGAGTGAAATCCACAAACGTATATGAGACCATAAATAAAAGCATCAATCGTGGCATATAAAACATATGTAAATGAGGATCCTTTCTAATCGGTAACAACCGACATACTTGGATAATGAGGCCCTATTCTACTAGCACAAGGCTAAGTAGTTAGGAGAGCGTATGATCATATTTAATGAGGCTCAACAACAACATAAAAATAAACACTCATACACGTAAAGCATATGAGACATATAACACACAATGGAGCAAGTATTCTAAGTATCATACACCCTAAAGTTTGTGGTTTGAGAAAAGAGTATAATAAATCATTCTTGTTTTGAATAAGTATGCATCTTACCCCCAAAATATAAAAGTGAAAACGGGGGATGAAATGTACGTTAACTAAGTAACTTGAAAGATTGATTCGTGAATAATCGGAGATCAGATTAACGAGCAAGACCTAGATTAAACGGGTCTTAAATTAGTAGGTAGTCTTGGAAGGGTTTAAAGTAAAATATGACAAGTAAAGTAAATAAATGAAGTTTATGGTTTAAAATGTAAATATTTGGGAAATTAAAGACATGTTCTAAAAAGTAAGTTTACTCGAAACCGGGTCTTGGTATTTCATTCATAATTATTACTCAACCTATGTTAAGTAACTTATGTGGGTTATAATGCACCATTGCAAGACCCTTGGTTATATAAATACCAAAACAAGGTTTTAATTGAGTGTTCGGATTTGTCAATTTGGGTCTAAATAATTAACTAAATTCAAAGTCAACTTTCCAAAATGTTTTGAGATGACTCAATAAAATCAAAAAGACTTAACCAAGTATATAGTTCTATTGTGAAGAACCTTAACGTCCATTAAGCGAGTATTTGGTTCACCGGTCCAAACTTGTTATAAGATCAAGTTGGATTCCGACACACCAAGTATGTTGATAAAATAACTTAAAAATTAGTTTAAAATACATTATTGAAGAAAAGATGAGTTTCGGTGACCAAAAACACACTTGTGTGTCTTAAGCAAGTGAACTCGGTTTAGTTCGGTTTTGGTTCGGTCATTGACTCGGAATGATACCGAGGATGGTTGCCACATACCCAAACACCATAGAACTATAAAAATAAAAATGATTTTAGAAGCTATAATATTCAAATCTTACATAAACATGTTTATTTAACTATTTCAAACAAAACTATTTAAAACAAAACTAGTAAACAAGAGTCCGGTCTTGGTTTGGTCTTGATTGGGTTCTTATCTCGGGATAAAACCGAGGCGAGTGACTTCATACCCAATACCATGGAACTTTTTAAACATGAATTAGAAACTAAAATACTTACAATACAAACAAGACTAGTAAAGCATTAAAGGAAAATAGTATAATCAAGGACTATAATGAGTCCTCCATGAAGCCTTGCCTTGTAGCATATCACCTCAACCGACCATGGCCGGAGAAGATGAAAGTCGAAGGAAACAAGGGGTGCATATTATATATATGTTGTATCACACGATTCAGTTAGTAAGTAACAAACAAGAATTAAAGAAGGTTGTTGCTTGATTATTATGAACCTTGAAGGTTAGTAATGGTTTTCTTTGTTTGAGAGAGAAAGAAGATGAAATTAGCAAGAGAAAATGAAAGGGATAAGCTTGTATATATAGGGTAGTAGTCAAAGTTGTTTTCCATGGTTTATATCAAGACATGCATGTGTTTAAAAAGGTTTAAACAAGTCAAATAATACAAACAAGTAGCAAAATCCAAAAAGTAAGAGATGATTATGAAACATAAAAAACCATTATTTTATATTATTGAAAGATTCGGTTTACAAATCATTTCGGGTTTTGATACAAATACAAATACAAAAAGGATCGAAAATGACGAATGCTACAGTCTTCCCTACTTTAGGAAATTTCGTCCCGAAATTAAGAAGAATCCATAATAAATAAGTGCGGGTACTTTTCCTTCATCTCGTCTTCTCGTTCCCAAGTAAATTCAGCGCCACGCCGCGATTCCCAACGGACGTTAACTAAACGGATGCGGCTACGTTTGGTTTGTTTCTCATTGCAGTCAACGATTTCAACTGGTTTTTCGATCATTTGTAAGGTTTCATCGATACGTACTTCGTCGAGAGGTATGTGAAGATTACCTTCCGCTAAGCATTTTTTAAGGTTTGAGACATGAAAGGTTGGATGAACACCGGTAAGTTCTTGCGGTAAATAAGCCACTTTTCCAATCCTTTCGAGGATTTTGAACGGGCCTACAAAACGGGTGCTAGTTTTCCTTTCTTTCCAAAACGGACTACCCCCTTACAAGGGGATACTTTGAGAAGGACAAGGTCGCCAACATTGAACTCGAGTGGTTTTCGCCGTTTGTCGGTATAGCTCTTTTGGCGACTTCTAGCAGCGAGTTTTGCGGATTTGATCGATACGATCGGTAGTGTCTTAAACCATCTCGGGACCGGTGATTTGGGTTTCACCAATCTCGTTCCAACAAATCGGAGAACGACACTTACGACGATAAAGAGCTTGGAAAGGAGCCATATCAATGCTAGAATGATAGCTATTGTTGTAAGAGAATTCAATAAGCGGGAGATGAGAATCCCAATTCCCACCAAAGTCAAGAACACAAGATCGAAGCATATCCTCGAGGGTTTGGATTGTACGCTCGGATTGGCCATCGGTTTGAGGATGATAAGAGGTACTAAGATCGAGGCGAGTGCCCAAAGCTTCTTGAAGCGATTTCCAAAAACGGGAGGTGAAACGAGCATCACGATCAGAAATGATGGTCAATGGAATACCATGGTGGCATACAATTTCACGAACATAGATTTGAGCGAGTTGTTCAACATAGTACTTCTCGCGGACCGGGATGAAGTGAGCCGATTTGGTTAATCGATCAACGACTACCCAAATACTATCATTTTGATTTTGGGTGGGAGGCAATTTGGTGATAAAGTCCATAGCGATGTCTTCCCATTTCCAAACGGGGATAGGAGGTTGCTCGAGTAAACCAAAAGGTTTTTGATGTTCGGCTTTAACCTTTGAGCAAGTAAGATATTTCGAGACATAAAGTGCTACGTCCTTTTTCATACCCGGCCACCAATAAATAGATCGAAGATAGAAGTACATTTTATCCGCACAGGGATGTATGGAATATCGCGACATATGAGCTTCGTCGAGAATGAACGTACGAAGTTCATCACGATCGGGAACCCACAAACGGTTGGGGAAATAAAGCAAGCCATCGGGTTTGGTTTCGAGTTGAAGTTCGGCTCCACATGGCATTTCATAATACATATTGCCTTCATCAATGGAGGTTCATTGGGCTCGATAGATGCGGTCTTGGAGATCGGTTTGAATGATGATGCTATGAAGCAGAACATATTTGACATTAACTTTACGACTAAGGGCATCAGCTACAACATTCACTTTACCGGGGTGGTAGCGAATTTCGTAATCGTAATCACTAAGTAATTCGGCCCATCGACGTTGTCTCATGTTGAGATCTTTTTGGTCAAAGATGTGTTGTAGACTTTTGTGATCGGTGAATACAACACATTTTGTGCCATAAAGATAATGTCTCCAGATTTTGAGAGCGAAAACGACGGCACCAAGTTCAAGATCATGAGACGTGTAATTCTTTTCGTGAACCTTAAGTTGCCTTGAGGCATATGCGATAACTTGACCTCGTTGCATGAGAATGTAACCGAGACCTTGGTTAGATGCATCGCAAAATACCACAAAGTCATCGTTTCCATCGGGAAGGGTTAAAACATGAGCGTTTCAAAACATATGCTTTAGAGTTTGGAAAGCTTATTCTTGTTTCGGTCCCCATTCATAAGGTTTTCATTTATGAGTTAGTGCGGTGAGGGGTAACGTGATTTTAGAGAAGTCTAGAATGAATCGCCGATAATACCTGGCCAAACCAAGGAAAGATCGGATTTCCGTGGGTGTGGATGGAGTTTTCCAATATTTTACGGCCTCGATTTTGGCGGGATTAACATGAATACCTTTATCGTTGACGACGTGAACCAGAAATTGAACTTTTTTTAACCGAAATTCACATTTGGAGAACTTGGCATAAAGTTGTTCTTTTCTTAGGAGGTCGAGAATGGAAAGTAAATGATGATCATGTTCGGCTTGGGTCTTGGCGAAGATAAGAATGTCATCGATAAAAACAATTACGAATTTATCCAAGAATGGTTTGCAAACGCGGTTCATGAGGTCCATGAATACCGTGGGTGCATTGGTTAATCCGAAAGGCATAACCAAGAATTCGTAATATCCATGCCGAGTACGAAAAGCGGTTTTAGGAATGTAGTCTTTATGAACACGCAATTGATGATAATCCGATTGAAGATCGATTTTGGAAAAGAAAGTTGCGCGTTGGAGTTGATTGAAGAGGTTATCGATGTGAGGCAAAGGGTAACGATTTTTAACGGTGAGTTTATTGAGTTCACGGTAATCGATACACATGCGAAACGAGCAATCTTTCTTTATACGAAGAGGACGGGAGCGCCCCAAGGAGAAGAGCTTGGACGGATAAAGCCCTTATCGGAGAGTTCTTTTTCAATAACTATGAAACCTTTAAACGAGCACGGTAACATTAACGATAACCATGACTGACGTTGGTTCGGTTTAAAAACGGGTGGAAGCATATTATAATATTAAACTTTAACAATACCGATATTAATGATGATAATAATAATAACAACAATTATTATTGAAAATACTAATATAGTATAATAATTATTATTATTATTATTATTAATACTAATAATAATAGTTAAAGAATAAAAATCTTGTTATTAGTTAAAGTGTTGTTGATAAAAATAATAATAATAACAACAAATAATATAGATAGTAATAATGATATCATACTCGATGTGGGTTCGATTTCTAAACGAGTTCACAAAATGAATATAATAATATTATTGCTAATAATTAATGTTAAAAAATATGATTTTGATGAGTATTAATAATATGATCTTTAATAATAATAATAACCACTTTAATATTTATAATAATACTGATAATAATAATAATATTAATAATGAATACATATATTAGTAAGTTAAACATAATAATACTAATAATAATTTTTATGTAGTGATATTAGTATTTATAGTAACTATAATTTGATAAGTATAATAATAATAATACCAAAACCGGTCTAGGATGAGACTCGAACCCGAGACCTCTAGTCTAACAACTAACGTACAACCCAACCGAACCAAGATAACAAAAGTTAATTAAACCCATAAGAAATTAATATATTCATTACTGGACCGTTCATCTTTTCCCCAATTCAAAACAACTCCATACCCATCCAACTCGTTTAAAAGTATATAACCAAAAAAATAACCGATTATTAACGATTTAGATCTGATAATCGTTATACGAAAACTGATAGCACTAAAGCCCAAATTAATTTACCTAATAGATGTGCATATGCTCGTGGCTCTACACCGGGAAGAACCTGAGCCGAACCCGCCGGAGACGGAAAACAAAAACCGGAGGGAGAGAGAGAGGGAGGGAAAGAGAGAGAGAGAGAGCTGAGGGAGAAAGATCACGGCCGAGGGAGAGGGAGAGCACGGCTCGGTTTTCCGGTCACTAGAAAAGCGACCAGGTGAGGGAACGGGGGGGGGGGGGTGTGATTGGGTTACCGGGAAAAACGACGGCGAAAAGGGTCGGTGGTGGTGCGTTTGGGCTCGCCGGACCGGCGCTCCGGTTGCCGGAGGAACAGAGAGAGGGAAGGAGAGTGTGGTGTCGGAGTTACGGGGGAGAGGGAGACGGCCATAGGTCGAGATCGGGGAGACGGGGTGGCCGGAGCCGATTCCGGTCGCCGGAAAATTGAGAGAAAGAGATGGGGGCGGCTGGGTGTTTATGGTTAGGGTTAGGGTATTTGGGTTATATATATATGTATTATATATTTTCAAAAACAACCCCTTAAGTTTCAAATCCAAGTTAATACGAGATTAAAGGTTTTTAAAACTTATAACAACTTTACGAAAATCAGTTTGAACCCTTTATGTTTTTCTTAATGACACTATAATATGACAAACATCGATTTATTGATGATCGGGGTATATAATAATATTATATAATAATTAAATAAGAAAACAAAAATGTTGAGTCGGGTTTCCGTTATAAAAGTTTACAAAACGAATCCAAATCGAGACCCGAATTTGACGAATGTCACCGTATCCCCAACTTTTGGAAATTTCGTCCCGAAATTAAGATAAACTAGAAAAATAATTACTAACGAATATTGCCTTTAGTAAAATTGTAGGTTCCTGGACGTGGATCGTATACGGGAAATCTCTAACAACGCAGGTGCGGAATCCCTGCGTATATAGATACGAGCGTAGATATTGTATAGATTGAATACACGAACAATGAACACGAGCTATAAGGTAAACACGTTATATTGAATAACCAAACCCGTGACAGTAGGTCACTGTTACAGAGAACAAAACGAAACAAAACGTAAAACCAAAACCCTAACACACGTTCTCTGCTGAAACGTTCTATTTAAACACGACAACTTCGCCACTGGCGAAGTTGTCAGTAACCTCGCTAGATCAGCAAGTTCGCCATAGCGAACTTGCTGATAACTTCGCTAGTTTACAAAACAAACCATAAACAAACCATTAACTATATTACAGACTCGATAACAAATACTAGACTATGAACTACTGACAAACATGTACCAACAGACTCCCCCTTGGCAGTAGCTTCATATCTTGATCTCTGAGTCTTGTAATCTTGCACTTTCACGCGTGCGCCCCTTCTCTCACACAAACCGACACAACTCCTTGATATTTCCTCGCTTGATCCTTCCAAGCAGGAATGTAGAAGATCTTCTTGTTGTTCAGCACTTCCAGATCAGCCTGCGATAGATTAACAAGATGCATCGGGTCATAAACCCGAAGTACTTCTTGTTCGTCCTCATCTTCCATAACCGCCTCAGCTGTCTCGCAATCCACATACCACCATTTCAGATCTTTCAGTACATTTTGAGGCATAGTTTTCATGGGTACCTCCTTGATACATCGGACTGGTTTGTACTTCATCACCATCCACGGTTTACCATCTGCTCTCATACCTCTTTCTGTATCCTTCACTAATTTTCCCTTTTGTGGCTTTAGCAACTCGAACTTCTTTTCTTTTACTCCTTCTTTCCACATTATCTTCTCAATCATTCTAGCCATATTGTCGTTGCTTCTGTTTATCAGGCCCAACCTGGCCAAGTCCTTTACTTCGCATTCAGGCAATGTGTTGAACGATCTCAACATTCTCTTGAAATATTGAACGCCATCATAACGCTTCACCACAAACAACTTGAGCTGTTCATCATAAATCCAACAAATAATCCCCTTTTTCGCCTCTGCATACCCTTTAATGTTGTAGCTCTTTCTGAACATGGTTGGAACAGCAGGCTTCTTGGTCTTGACAAACCAATGAGCATATTCTTCCTTCCATCTAGGCTGCTCTTCCCACACCATCTCATCTACCACATTCTTATCCCCAAAATCTGCTCTTTCAACAGCTGGAATCTCATGTTCCACTGCATCATCCACGATCTCTCCTTCTTCCAACACATTTACCACATCAATCTTTTCTCCAATCCTTTCTATCTCCTCCACGGGCAACACGTCATCATCATTCACACAGTCATCATCCTCCTCCTCATCTAAGTCCTTCAAAGCATCGATGACATCTTCAACATCAGCATCGTCATCAACATCCACAACATCATCACCCGCTGCATCAGTTGACTCCCCCTCAGTTGTGGAAGCCCCAAGAGCCTGAGAGGTTCTTGGCAGCTCACCACCTGCACCCGAAGGTGCATTGGGATCATCGTCATGATCTTGTCGTCTCTTTGTTCTCAACTCATCGCCCCTGCAAGTCGTCTCCCCCTGAGATGCCAAGAATTCCTTGAAGGCATCGATAACTCGTCCGTGTTCTACCAGGAGGGCGGCTTGGATTTGATTGGCTTCCACTAGGCGTTCAATGGTCTTCGATTGTTCAGTAACAATACGCTCCAGCGAAGCAATCCGTTCAGAGTCTGAAGCAGGCGATGGAGTTGGTGGAACCTCAGTAGCAGAAGTGACCGCAGGTGGTACCCTAGGTAACCCTGCAGTTGTTGTAATTGTTGATTCGACGAAGCGTGCAACTACCACCGGGGGATCAACCAGTTGGGGTGGTAGCGACACAACTACTGGTGCCGACGCCTCGACCGCAGTAACCTGTGCAGTAGTAGGCAATAGAGACATACCTGACAAGGCAGGCGGAGCAAATCGTACGTACCTTGAAGTCTCCCCCGCTCCAGTGGTCATACCTTGTCGTTCTCGACGTGAGCGTCTCAGCACAACTTGGACTGCCTCTTCCTCATCTTCATCATTTTCATCCTCATCCACAGCCCTCGGCCGCTTACCCGTTGTCCTCTCCCGAGTCACCAACAACCGTCTGGCCTCAGCAAATGTTTCATCCAGCTCGGTTTCAGCTACCGAAGTAGCCGCTGAGGTAGTACCCAAATACTGATTACCCGAGAGATCCATATCGAACAGACCGTGTCCACTGAAAGCAGCATCCAGATCAATGTTTTCAGCAGTAGACACAGCCTGCGATGAAGTAGCTGGCACAGCAGCAGAAGTGACAACAGGCGCAGCAGATACAGCAGGAGGTGCTGCCGCCTGATGTTGTTGTGGATCCCTGAACTCATCCCCGCCTGCATGGACATACTCTGGGTTAATTAGATACCCGAAAAGAGGAGTATGCCTGGGACGACGCTCAGGGTTGCTCCGTGTGCTTGACGTCCTGCACTGAGCGAAGATACGCTTGGATACACCCTGAACGTATCGGATTGGGCGCCGTTGCGGTAGAGACGGAGCAATGTGATTGATAATCATCTGCAAGAAGCGCGGATACATAGTGAATCGCTCGCGCGCCGCAGCCCGTATTTGGCGATCAATCTCATAGAATATCATCTGACTAAATGAGTATCTGCGATTATAAGTCAGCGCAAGCATAGCCGATTGCATCGTCGCCCCCATTCCGTCTGTCCCCGCCTTCCTGCCGGACATGCAAACAATCAACACATGCATCAAGAACCGCCATTGGTCCAGCAGAAAGCCTTTCCTCCTTTGTGAGTCCCCCAGTGGACCCGAATAGCCCATTCTCAAATATGCTCCATCACGGAAAGGAGCTGTGAATTCCGTAGGGTCATCTCTGGTTTCTGCACCGAATTGCAGAGCCAACCGTATATCCTCAGAAGAGAATTGTATGTTTTGGCCATTTACGGTTGCTCTAATCACCGAAGGCTCAGCCCTGCAATCAAGGTAAGCTGTCTCCCAGAAGTCCTCAATGTTTGGTAGGGAGATGGGCAATGTTGTCGTTATAGCATGAAATATCCTTGATCGCTGGAGAAATGTGATAATCTCCCTGAAATCATCTAAGCCTCGTGCATCCGGATCTAAGGTGATATATTGGTTGTGGGATGGAAAGAATTGTCGTCGTTGGTCATCACCGTCATTACCACCAGTTCCTCCAACAGCAGCCATATCTGCACAAAACAAATCAAGTTAGAACCGTTTAAAACCGAAATCACAAGCTCGCGGTTTACCAAGTGCGAAGTTGTGAGGTAACCAGTACAGGCGATGTTAAGGATGAGGCGAAGTTGGAGACAACTTCGCTTCGTCCTTAAGTTCGTCTGAAAACTGATAAGGCATTGGAAATAGGCGAAGTTAAATTCTTGGCGAAGTTACGGTTAACATCGCCACTGGCGAACTTAAGCCGAGGGCGAAGTTGGGGACAACTTCGCCATTGGCGAACTTCAGCCACTGGCGAAGTTGATGATAACTTCGCCAAAACCTTAACTTCGCCAGAACCAGAACCAGCGACTGTTGAGATTCAATCGATTTTGTCCGATGGTTTTCGGACAAAATCGATGATTTATAAGTGAAGAACAACATATTTCAAAGGATTTGAGACGTAAGGCTCGTCCATGAGCACGTAACAAAGGGTCGGAAAAACTTGGTTTTGAAAAACCGACGATCCGAGGTCTCGAACCGGGTAAACTATTACGAACGAGAGAGGTAAGACGCAAGAGATAACACATACCACACGAATAATAGTAACAAGAAACACAAGATCGAAAAGACGATTGAGTATAAAGATTGCCGTAGGGTTTAGTGAATATATGTTCGCCGGAAGATAACAAATGAGCACAGTGACATAACGTATATAGGGCGGAGTTGTGTCTGGCGAAGTTACGATTAACTTCGCCATGGCGAAGTTAAGCACAACTTCGCCAAATTCAACAACTTCGCCAAATTCAACAACTTCGCCAGTACCTTCAAAATCAGCCCTTTAAGTTTGAAAAATCTGTCATTTAACCTTGAAAACTTCCAAAAAGAGTTATAACTAAAATGATTATGTCCAAGTAACCAATAATAATAAAATAATAAAAATAAAATAACTACGTAACAGAAAATACTTATATAATTTTAACGAAATAAGGGATCAAATTTCAGTCTAGTCAGGGACCACTACGTTTTTGAAAAGATCCGAACAGGAATCATACTAGCTATGTGACTGTCACTTGGATCCGTGTTTGGCTGTATTATGACATAGAGAGACAGGTTGTAAGCATGTAATAACTTAAATGGTTATCATTGTTTCTGTGATACGGATTAAGGTTCAGTTAAGCTCAAAAATTTAAGATGGCAACAACTCAGAGGTAATGATGACTTCTATCTATTCTCAAAGCGTATTTGGCTATACCCACGTCACCCCGAATTGACTTCGACCCATAGTGTCTGATTAACTTGTAGATACTTGTTGTCTGCTTCCCGTTTTCTTCTTACTCCAAACTTGAGAAATCTTGAGAAGTCTCGGTTCTCGTCTTGATTGTCACTATTTCTCATAAGTACAAAAATGATACATGAATAAAATTTATTATTATTATTTTTTTTTTTTTTTTTTTTTTTTTTTTTTTTTTTTTTTTTTTTGAATCAACATCAGTATTTACATCGGAGTACTAAACTACTGCAAGTCCCGAATCTGGATCACTGCAGTGTCTTGAGATGCTTTCTTTACGGGAATCAGAACACTCACGGGCTCGTGTATGACTGGGTAGTCGCCTTTCTGCCTATCATTCGAAAAGATATGTATGAAGCCATGCAAAACTCTTAAGGAGTTTCCACATAAATTCGAGTAAATTTAAGTTAGTATCACATACACTTTTACGCACCATTAAAATCACCATGACATACAATGACTGTTCTAAAGCCTTTTAAGCCTAATAACTTCACTAGCTAAGCACACACAATCAGTATATCTATCATTTTCCAAGGTTGGATCAATTTTCTGTTAAACATAGCAAAGAACTTCTTACGAAGTAATAGACTTGAAAAGTAATTTCATTTCCCAAAAAAAATTTTGACTTCAATTGCCCCAATCATGTCAAAGTCATCAGGTAAACGGCTATCCTGAAGATCCTTGGATCAACTGGACCGACCACATACAAGTATGTGTCCTTCTTACTAAGAATGACCGACTAATTTTCAGCAACTGAAAGAAAACATGTCAAGACTGCCCCAGTTACTTTCAGTCTTCCGGTTAATGGCTATCCTCATCTCCTAAATCGAAAACAAGGACCAAAACATATCCGAGGAGATGTCCATCAAACTGAGATAACCGACTAATTTTAAGCAATAAAGACATTTTTTTTTTTTTTTTTTTTTTTTTTTTTTTTTTTTTTTTTTAAGGTAGAACATGGTTACTCGGGATTGACCATCCCGTTAAGCTCAATCAGGTTAAGAAATCTTGATTTATCAAAAGCTTTTGTGAACAAGTCAGCAAGATTTTCAAGAGTATCAACTTTTTCGATCTTTATGAGTCTCTTCTCAGCACAATCCCGTATGAAGTGATGACGAATGTCAATATGCTTTGTTTTACTATGCTTCACGGGATTGTTAATGACTGAGATTGCGGCAGTGTTATCAATTAAAATGGGAGAGAGTAGAAAATTCAAACCGTAGTCGCGCAATTGTTGCTGAATCCATAAAACCTGGGAGCAGCAGTTGGATGCTGCCATGTATTCAGCTTCACATGTTGAAATTGCAACCGATGTTTGTTTCTTGCACTGCCATGAAACTAATCTTTCTCCAAGAAATTGGCAGCCTCCCGTTGTTGACTTCCGACTCTGATTACAACCACCATAGTCAGAATCCGAGTATGCTATCAGTTCAAAGTCTCCACCTTTCGGGTACCACAACCCTAGTTTCGGCTTGCCTTTGAGGTACCGCAAGATCCTCTTCACACCTTTCATGTGAGATTCCTTTGGGTTTGCCTGGAAACGAGCACAAAGACAAACAGCAAACATAATATCAGGTCTAGAAGCAGTTAAATACATCAAAGAACCTATTATCGCCCGATATTGAGTAGGGTCCACATCCGCGTCACCGTCTGATTCAGTTCCCAGTTTGTGATTGACGCAGATTGGTGTGTCAAATGGAGAACTGTCCCCCATCTTGAATCTTTCCAGCACATCATGAACATATTTCGTTTGATGAATGAACATACCATCCTTCCTTTGATCCACCTGCAAACCTAAAAAGAAAGTTAGTTCACCCATTGCACTCATCTCGAATCGTTTCTTCATGACGTCCTCAAAATCCTGACACATGGATACTCTTGTGGCTGCAAAAATTATGTCATCCACGTAGACTTGAACCAGCAGGAAGTCACATCCATCTCTCTTTACAAAAAGCGTGCTGTCTATCAACCCCCTCTCGAAACCATTTTCCAGCAAGTAATCAGATAAAGTTGAATACCAGGCCCGAGGAGCCTGATGTAACCCATATAATGCCTTGCTCAACCTGTATACGTGATCAGGAAAGTCCGGGTCTGGAAAACCCGGAGGTTGCTCAACATACACAACCTCATCAACTTTCCCGTTAAGGAACGCACTCTTAACATCCAACTGAAAAACCTTCATCTTCTTAAAAGCAGCAAATGCCAAAAACAGTCGAATTGCTTCTAACCGGGCAACAGGAGCGAAAACTTCATTGTAATCAATACCCTCTTGTTGATTGAAACCTTTAACCACCAGCCTCGCCTTATTACGCACGACTATTCCCTTATCATCTCTCTTGCATTTGAACACCCATTTTGTGCCTATAGCATGCACATGCTTTGGTTTTTCAACCAAAGTCCACACTTCCATCTTCTTGAACTGAGCCAACTCTTCCTGCATGGCATCGACCCACGAGCTGTCCTTTAAAGCCATTTGATAATTTTTTGGTTCAATTTGGCTTATAAAGCAGGAGTACAAACATTCATTCAGTATACCTGTGTCTCTTATGCTGGTATAGACACAGGTGTTCTCGGTCAAACTACTTCTGGTTTGTACACCGGAGGACACATCACCTATAACATTCTCCAGTGGGTGATTCTTGTGAATTCTCGTGGTCGGTACAGCACCGACATGCAGATTGTCTTCTAAGTTTGAAGAGAGCTCATCTATGGTTGTTTCAGGCTGAGAGTGAAACGGATTAATGAATTCGTCTTCAGTTGAGGCCGCAGGGGTATTGAAAGGGTTTGATGTGGAAGGTTGAGATGTTTCAGTCATCTGATGGTGCAGTAAATTCTCTTCCTCATCAAAAATCATCTTTGTCGCAGTAGTTTCTTCCACTTCAGAAATCTCCAGATCAGGCACGTTAAACGACTTAAAAAGTTTAACATAGTCAAAGAGCTCCGCCGGTCCATTGCTTGGTTTTGGCGGTTGGTAACTAGTAATGTCAGTGTTACAGACCACCTCCACCTTGCAAGTGGAAGTATTGAAGATCCGTCTGTTGGGGGTCCCAACAACGTAACCAACGAGGATTCCCTCATCAGCTACTTCCCCAAATTTCGAGTTAGGCTTCAAAATCGAACAAGGAGACCCAAATGGCTCAAGACCGCACAAGTTGGGCTTCCTTCCTTGCATAAGCTCATAACACGTTTTTCCAAGCTTCTTAACCGTTAACACCCGATTCAGAACATAGCAGGCTGTAGCCACCGCTTCAGCCCAGAACATCACAGGAAGTTTTGAGTCAGCCAGCATAGTTCTGGCTCCTTCTATCAACGTTCGGTTCTTCCTTTCAGCCACTCCATTCTGTTGTGGAGTATACGGAGCGCTGAATTGATGCTCAATGCCCTTCTGAAGACAGAAGATTTCCATTTCAAAATTTTTGAACTCCGTCCCATTGTCACTTCTGATGTACTTAACTGATTTGCTCATGATATTCTCAACTTTTGTAATTAGATTCTTTACCATCTGAGCAGTCTCATCTTTAGTTTTCAGAAAGTATACCCACGAGTATCGCGAGTAATCATCAGTTATCACCAAGCAGTAGGAAGTACCGCCAAGACTTTGTACATTCACTGGACCGAAGAGATCCATATGAAGTAACTCTAGAGTACCACCTATTGAATTAATCTTCTTGGTGAGATGGCTTTTCTTATGTTGTTTTCCTTTCTTGCATGCAATACATTTATCTTCAAAGTTGAAATTTTTTAAAGGAACACCAATCACAAGCCCATTTCTGACAAGGTAGTTCATCTTCCGAAGATGAATATGTCCCATCCTCCTGTGCCACAGCTCCGATTCAGATTCGCTAGCTTTTGTCAGTAAACATGATTCTCCAGTTAACATTACAGTTGACCTCATATCCATCACATAAGTGTTTGTCTCACGTGGAGCTTTCATCACAATCCATTCTTCTGGTATTTGAAAACCAGGCTTTAACACAATCGCTTCATCTTTCGTGAAATGGACAGTATAATCTTTATCACAAATCTGCGACACGCTTAGCAGATTGTGCTTTAACTCCTCCACAAAATTCACATTCTCTAGTGTCATCCTCCCATTTGACACTGTTCCTCTTCCAGTTATTCGTCCTCCACTTTCACCAGCAAAACTAACTCTAGCTCCCTGAACAGGTTTTAAATCTTGCAACAAGTGTTTGTTGCCAGTCATGTGCCGGGAACAGCCGCTATCTACAATCCAAAGATTGTTGGCAGCCCTGTTCAACTGTTCCTGCACAATAAAACAATGAGTTAGAATCTTGGGACCCAAGACCAGTTGGTCTTGGATCGATACATCCCGTACCCTGGCTTTCTCAAGTTAGCGTCAGGATAATTTCTGTACGTCCTGTTAGGGAATCTCCCTGCAGATTGAGTGTAATGCCTTCCAAACCTTTGAGAATAGAAAGTGTTATTTCTTGTGGTTTGGTTGTAAAAATGAGGTTGGTTTTTATGAAAACTTGAATTCGTTACATTTTGGCAATTTTTAAAGTTTTCATTTTTAGCTGGAATAAAATGACGCTTATTCTCATTTTTATTTGGCTTCACATCTCTAAATCTCGGTTTCATAGGACAATCTGCAACAAGATGTCCTAACCTGTTACATCTAAAGCAACATCTACTCTCCATTTTCTTGTCAAATGTTGGTTTGGATGTAGAGGTAGTATTATCAGCCGTTCGTCTCACATAAGGTGGGACGTACGGATTGAGTGGAGAACTCTTTTTAGAAACTTTATCATTATCTCCACTGGTGGGTAATTCTACCTTTTCTTTTGTCTGACCAGATTCGGACAACATATCCGAATCTGATGAGACTGGACTTGATACAGAAATATTCACACTAGAAACAGGCGAACTTGTTTCGCCACAGCTAACACTTGGTTTGACACTAGTAATTCTAATTGGGGTTGACTGAGCAATCTCAAAATCAACAGATTTCTGAACACTTGGATTATAAGTGTAATTATGGTTAAAGGGTGGTGGAACCTCGTGGTATCCGATTCCTGCCCTCTTTGCAGAGGTACTTGGATCACTCACAAGGTGATCAAGGATAGCCGAGGAGTTTCTGAACTGCTCAAGTTTGCGGTTCAGTTCCACCACCTTTACCTGGTGGTCAGCAATCTGTTTATCTCTATCAGCAATCAATTTTGTCTTTTCTTCCAAAACCTCATAACTAAGATCAATAATTTCTATTTTCTCAGCAAGTTTAGTTTTAAGACTTTTAATGTCTTTTTCACAAGCCTTTATCTTAACTTTATAACTGTTTTCTCTTGCTTTAATGAAATGGTGATCTTCTTTAACAGTTTTAAACTCAGCATCTAATTTGACATACTGATCAGTTATATTGGTTAGTTGCTCAGTCAAATTTTCACAATTAGCACAAATAATTTTGGGACATACCTTGGATCTACCATCCTGATCGTTCGCCATGAAAGCAGTTTCTTCTTCATTTGCTTTCTTCTCTCCATCAACCTTCTCAACTTCTACAGCTTCAGTCTCAGCCATGTGTGCTTGTTCACCCAAACCACTTGAGTGTTGGTTCCAGTTGTATTCTCCTGCCTCTCTAGTTAACATGGCATTGATCTCGCGGTTAATTCCAGAGTGTTGGTTAGGCCTAACTTGTCCCCGTTCAACTCTCTCATTCCTACATTCCCTAGCAAAGTGCCCGAACTGTTGACAATTGTAGCACCTTACTTTTGATTTGTCAAATCCAGGCCTACCACCAACAAACTTTCTTCCTGTTTTGTTCATAAAACGTTTTACCCGTCTCACGATCATTGCCATTTGCCATTGCAAATCCATTTCTTCCAAATCGTCAGCATCAATCTGGTCATAATCCTCATCAAGAACGGCAGGGTCCACAATCTTCCCCTGGATATAATTCTCGTATGAAGCAATAAATGAAGCGTAGACTGCAAACTGCTCTTCAGCAGATTTTACACTCATAGGCATCTTGGTGTAATTATTGCTTGTGGGACCAGCTGAATAACCACTTGTAGAGGATTGAGGCTTTGAAGCACTAGATCCTCCAGCAACAAAACATACGTCCCCATTTGAGTTCACAGAAACATTTCCTTCATGTGCAGAGTCAGAACCTGACTCCCCCTTCGAATAAAATGCAGCAGATTCAGGCCTTGAACTTGAGCCTGAGTTAACTTTAGCACCATACATACCAGGGTCTTGTATCTGGTCTGTAGGTGTCTCCTTTCGTACCATATTTAGCTCATAAGTTCTGAGCTTGTTTACTGCAGTCTCTAAGTCACAGTTAGGAAAGTCTCTGTCTTCCCTCATTAACACGGTGTACATTTCCCACTTCGGTGGGAGAGCATCTAGAAGCTTTTCAACGATCTCCTCCTCTCGATAGGCAATTGAATAGTTGCTAAGCTCTGTCATTAAGTGATAGTATCGGGTGATAATATCATCTAAGGATTCATTCTTCAAATATTTGAAGACGGAGAATTGGGTTTTTAAAAGTTTAATTTTTGAGGCACGTATACCCACGTTCCCCTCGAATCTGTTTTCCAGAGCATCCCAGAGCTCTCTTGCAGAAGTGTACTTTCGGAATGTATGAAGAACTTCTTGAGGTAGTGCCATAGTAATAGCAGCATGGGCCTTACTCTCAGCCTCGTACATTTTCTTCTCCTCGTCATCCATCTTACTGTACTTCTTAACCACATCACGTCCTTCGTATTGCATGGTTGGAGGTACATATCCATCCTGCATGCACACCCACATCTTGGCGTCCTGATATTTGATATACTGGATGAACCTGTCCTTCCACGCCACGAAGTCCGTTCCCTTCATCAACCTCGGGGCCTTAGTGGCTGACCCCGCCTCTACCTCCATCTTGACTAAATCTGAGATGTTAATCGCGGACATCCTTGCAAAAACCTGAAAAAAAAAAACCTGAAAAAAAACACAAAAAAATATTAAAACAGCTCAGATGGCGAAGTTAAGAATAACTTCGCTGGAAGTTAACTTCGCTGAACAAGAACTTCGCGGATCTTAAATTCGCTTGGCTTGGCGAAGTTAAAAATAACTTCGCTTAAAATGGGCGAACTTAGGATGTAAGCGAAGTTGGGTGGTAAGCGAAGTTGGGTGGTAAGCGAAGTTACGGATAACTTCGCTGTGGCGAACTTATGAGGTAAGCGAAGTTGTGGTTAACTTCGCTAATCCTTATATCTTCGCCGAAACCCTAATCTCCAGTGACGGCAACTTCGCCTGAATTCAGCAACTTCGCCCGATGAACGGTAACTTCGCCCGATGAACACGAAGAACAGTTCAGATCTGAAACTCGGATTTTAACGAGAATTTTGAAGGTTTAAAGGCTTAAACACACTGGTAGGTAGCTTGAATGATTAAACACACCAAAAACTCGTCCCGGTAACACCCGAAATGAGACGAAATCTACACCCGCGTGAAATCCCGAACCTCACAATCGAGCCGATGGCTCTGATACCAATTGTAGGTTCCTGGACGTGGATCGTATACGGGAAATCTCTAACAACGCAGGTGCGGAATCCCTGCGTATATAGATACGAGCGTAGATATTGTATAGATTGAATACACGAACAATGAACACGAGCTATAAGGTAAACACGTTATATTGAATAACCAAACCCGTGACAGTAGGTCACTGTTACAGAGAACAAAACGAAACAAAACGTAAAACCAAAACCCTAACACACGTTCTCTGCTGAAACGTTCTATTTAAACACGACAACTTCGCCACTGGCGAAGTTGTCAGTAACCTCGCTAGATCAGCAAGTTCGCCATAGCGAACTTGCTGATAACTTCGCTAGTTTACAAAACAAACCATAAACAAACCATTAACTATATTACAGACTCGATAACAAATACTAGACTATGAACTACTGACAAACATGTACCAACAAAAATAATTGCAAGAAAAATTTTGACAAAAGAATAACGTCAAATCCTTGGATGGCTCGAAAAACGCCACAAATTAGAACATAATAAAGGCACTTTTATATAGGAAGTACCAGCGGCGTATCCACCATGCCCTTATCATAACTCGCATTCCTACCGTTTTTCCGCTATCATCCTCGGGCCTGAGTTATTGCACACAAGTGTATTTACTATGGCTTGCATACGGGGTTTTCGATAATTAAGTGTGCACCCCTAATTATTTCGATCATCGTATGGTCCACATGGTTCGTTCCATTGTGTGGTTTAAGAGACATATTTATTTTTGATATCTTAAACATTTGAAACGTGCACAAATCTGTTGAATTTACACATATTGATAAAATGATACCCGCGGTTGGAAATTCTGGGGTTGACCTTTTAAATAAGTAGGAAAATGGAATAAATAATTGAAACAATTAAAATCTTATCGTATAACCAAGGTGAAAATAATTATTTTGGTTTAAATAAGTAAAAAAGATCGAATAAATAAAAAAAATCAGGGTAGGCAATTACGAAACGAGAATTGAAGTTAAATGTCCTCAATGCGAAGGGATAAGTAAATCATTCAGATCCATGGTTGAAAGTCGGGTCACTAAATTAGTGTAAACATCCAATGAGTGAAATTTTAATAATGAGAACTCTGATAGAATGAAATGAGAAATCTAATAAGTGAAACAAGAATCCAAAGAGTGAAAATGAGAAATCCGATAGGTGTAGAAAAATGAGAAGTTCAATAAATGAACACATAAAGTTGGGATAAACAACGATACAGTTAATAATAACATCGTACGATGAGTTTCTGTTGGTGCATGATGTCAGTAGTTCAGTGTCGAGTGTCTGTAATCGTGTTAGTTAGATTTGAGTTTTGCATGTAAGCGAAGTTACTAACAAGTTCGCTTATATGGGCGAACTTGTTAGACAAGCGAAGTTAGGGACAACTTCGCCTGAACATACCAGGCGAAGTTGTCGTGTCTATATAAGCTGTTTGTTACGGCTTATTCATTAGAAGTTAATAGAATCAGAGTTTATTTGTGTATTCGAGTCAGAGAGTTTTGTATTCAGTGATCATTGTATCACGTGTTTACGGTTGGAATACAACGTGTGTTTGGTTATCGTATCGCGTGTTAGCTCGTATTGATTTCTATACTCGTAACGTCTTACGTAGGGATTCCGCACCTACGTAGTACGCGATATCTCGTGTAGATCCGGCTGGGAACCTACAATTGGTATCAGAGCATTTGCTCGATTGTGTGGTTCGGGATTATCACGCGGGTATAGAAATCGTTCCGTTCGACTATTCGCGGGACGAGTTTTCTGAGCTTTTGTGCTATACTCGCCTCCTTCAATCATAAACAACTCATAACACCTTCACAAACCTCGGAAAACCCAGAAATCTAATCTGTAGAAAGTTCGTGTTCAACAGGCGAAGTTGCCGTCACTGTTCGTAGGGTTTCAGCGAAGATATAAGGTTAAGCGAAGTTATCCACAACTTCGCCTACTTCTTCAAGTTCGCTTACCTCAAGCGAAGTTACCCACAACTTCGCCTACCTCCCAAGTTCGCTCAACTTAAGCGAAGTTATTCTCAAGTTCGCCAATCCGGCGAATTTAAGAAAGTGAGCGAAGTTACAAATTCACGCGAAGTTAAGTTTTAAGCGAAGTTATCAACAACTTCGCCTACAGTGCTGTTTGAAAATAAAATTTTTTATTTTCGGATTTCTTTGAGTTTAGAAAAAGATGTCTTCGATAAACATTACCGAACTAGTAAAGATGGAAGTAGAAGCAGGTTCGGCTACAAAGGCACCTAAGATGCTTAAGAAAACTGATTATGTAGCGTGGAAAGATCGTTTTGAACAATATGTCAAGTATCAAGATGCCAAGATGTGGGTGTGCATACAGGATGGTTACATTCCACCTATTGCTGAGTATGAAGGTCGTGATCAGATCAAGAAATACAAAGAGATGGAAGAAGATGAGAAGAAAATGTATGAGGCAGAAAGCAAAGCTCATGCAGTAATTACAATAGCTCTTTCACAAGAGATACTTCACACCTTCCGAAAGTATAAAACTGCTAGAGAGCTTTGGGAAGCACTTGAGAACCGGTTTGAGGGCAATGTGGGAATTCGTGCCTCGAAAATTAAACTTCTAAAAACCCAATTCTCGGTCTTCAAGTATCTGAAGAATGAATCACTTGATGATATCATCACTAGATATTATCATCTGATGACTGAACTCAGTAACTATTCAATTGCTTACAAAGAAGATGAGATTGTTGAAAAGCTTCTTGATGCTCTCCCACCGAAATGGGAGATGTATACTGTGTTGATGAGAGAAGACAAAGACTTTGCTGACTATGACCTGGAGACAGCAGTTAACAAGCTAAGAACGTTTGAACTGAACATGGTACGAAAGGAGACACCTACCGATCAAGTTCAAGATCCGGGTATGTATGGTGCAAAGGTTAACTCTGGATCAAGTTCGAAAACTGAATCATCTGCTTATTACTCTAAGGGATAGTCAGGCGCGAGCTCAACACATGAAGGACATGTATCTCTCAACATGAACGGTGATGTGTGCTTTGTAGCTGGAGGATCAAATGCTTCTCAACCTCAAGCGACCAAGAGTAGTTTTTCCCCAAGTGTGTCAAACAACAACTACTCGAAGATGCCCATGAGTGTTAAATCTGCTGAACAGCAGTTTATCTCTATGCATCTTTTATTGCTTCGTATGAGAACTACATTCAGGGTAAGATTGTTGATCCTGCAATTTTGGATGAAGATTATGATCAGATCGATGCTGATGATCTGGAGGAGATGGATCTGCAGTGGCAGATGGCTATGATTGTCAGAAGGGTGAAGAGGTTCATGAAGAAGACTGGCAGGAAGTTTGTCGGAGAGAGGCCAGGGTTTGATAAGTCGAAGGTACGCTGTTACAACTGTCAGTAGAATGGCCACTTTGCAAAAGAGTGCAAAAATGAACGTGTAGAACGCAGTCAAAACAGATCTACACAGCAGAGTGGTAGTGGTAATGACTATAGAGCCATGATTTCCAGACAGAATGAGGAGTACAACTGGAATCTGCATATTGAAGAAGTATTTGAACAGGCCAATTTGGCAAACATCGAAACTGCAGATAGTGAGAAGAAGGGAATTGGCGAAAATGAAGCATACATGGCAGATATAGCAGACCAGCTCTCCGAGGTAAGTACCGAACTCCCTTGTACTAAGTGTGAACATCTGTCTGAACAACTGACAACTATAACTGATCAGTTTGTTAGTTTAGATGCGCAATTTAAAACTTTAAAAGAAGATCATCATTTCACTAAAGCTAGAGAAAATAGTTACAAAGTAAAAATTAAAGCTAGTGAGAAAGATATTAAAAGTCTTAAAGCAAAGCTTGCTGAAAAAATTCAAGTGATTGATCTTAGCTATGAGGTTCTAGAAGAGAAAACCAAACTAATAGCTGAAAGGGAAAAAAAGATAGCTGATCACCAGGTAAAAGTGGTGGAACTTAACAGGAAACTGGAGCAATTCAGAAATTCCTCCGCTATACTTGATCACCTCGTTAGTGATCAAGGTTCCCCAAAAAGGGGAGGAATTGGTTATCATGAAGTTCCACCACCTTTCAATCATAATTACACTTATGACCCTAGTAATCAGAAATCTGTTGATGTTGACTATGGTCAGACAGTTCCAGTTCAAGTTGCTACTAAAGAAGCAGAAGTTAGTAAGCCTGTTGCAAGTGTTAAGATTTCTGCTCCGAGTCATGTCTCATCTAACTCAAACAAGTCCTCTGAGTCGTGTGAGACAAAACAAGAGGAAGTGTTACCGAAAAGTGGAGAGAAAAATAAAACACCTGAAAAGAAGTCTCCACTAAACCCGTATGTCCCACCATATGTGAGACAAACGGGCAGTAATACAGCCTCAACATCTAAGACAACTATTGATAAGAAAATTGAACACAGGAGTTGTTTTAGATGTAATAAAATAGGACACCTTGTTGCTGATTGCCCTCTGAAGCAGAAATTCAGAGGTGTGAGGACTTCAAAATCTGAGAAAAGAACCAACGCTAATCAATACAATGGTAAAAATGAAAACCCATCAAATTTCAGAAAATGGACTAATCCAGGTTTTCAAAAAAATAGATCTCAGTTCTACACTGCTAACAACCAAACCTTAAGTAATAATTCTGTTAATTCACGAAGGTTTGGATGGCCTCATGGTCAATCCACAAGAAGGTATCCTGTTAGGACTCACAGAAATTATTATGATACTAACTTTGGACAGCCAAGGTACGGAATGTATCGACCCAAGACCAATCGGTCTTGGGTCCCCAGATTTTAATCATCTGCTTTAATCGTGCAGGAACAGTTGAACAGGGCTGCCAACAATGAATGGGTTGTGGATAGCGGCTGTTCCCGGCACATGACGGGTAACAAGAAATTGTTACACGACTTGAAACCTGTTCAAGGAGGAAGAGTGAGTTTCGCAGGAGAGAGCGGTGGAAGAATTACAGGAATAGGGACGGTGTCGAATGGAAAGATGACTTTGGAGAAAGTAAATTTTGTTGAAGAACTGAAGCACAATCTGCTGAGTGTTTAGCAGATTTGTGACAAAGACTACACCGTACATTTTACAAAGAATGAAGCGATTGTGTTGCATCCTGGTTTTAAGATACCAGAGGATTGGATTGTTATGAAGGCTCCAAGAGTGAAGAATACGTATATCATGGATATGAGATCGACTGAGATGGCCACAGAAGAATCGTGTCTTCTGTCAAAAGCGACTGAATCGGAGTCCGAGTTGTGGCATAGGAGAATGTGGCACATTCATCTTCGGAAAATGAACTACCTTGTCAAAAATGGGCTTGTGCTAGGTGTTCCCTTGAGTAATTTCAACTTTGAAGACAAATGTTTATCATTCAAAAAGGGAAAGCAACACAAGAAATCCCATCACACCAAGAAGGTCAATTCAATTGTCAGTACCCTAGAATTACTTCACATGGATCTCTTCGGTCCCGTGAATGTCAGAAGTCTAGGAGGAACATCGTATTGCTTGGTAATCACTGATGATTTTTCTCGATACCCCTGGGTATATTTCCTGAAGTCAAAGGATGAAACAGTGCAGATGGTAAAGAATTTGATTACCAAGGTTGAGAATATCATGGGGAAACGGGTTAAATTCATCAGGAGTGACAATGGAACTGAGTTCAAGAACTATGAGATGGAGATCTTCTGCTTACAGAAGGGGATAGAACACCAATACAGCGCACCGTATACACCGCAACAAAATGGAGTGGCTGAGAGGAAGAACAGAACCTTAATTGAAGGAGCCAGAACCATGCTGGCTGATTCGAAACTTCCCGTGGTGTTCTGGGCTGAAGCTGTTGCAACAACCTGTTATATCCTTAATAGAGTGTTAACTGTCAAAAGATTAAATAAAACCTGTTATGAACTTATGCATGGGAGAAAGCCAAACTTGAGTGGTCTTGAACCATTCGGATCCCCATGTTCGATATTAAAGACCAATTCTAAATTTGGTGAAGTAGCCGACGAAGGAATCTTAGTCGGATACGTTGTTGGGACTCCTAACAGACGGGTCTTTAATACATCGAACAGCAAGGTTGAGGTGGTGTGTAACACTGATATCACAAGTTACAAATCACCAAAACCAAGCTCGGGACCCGCTGGGGTTTTCGACTATGATAGACTTTTTAAATCTTTTAACATACCTTATCTGGATTTTGCAGAAGTTGAGGAAAGAATTGCTACGAAGATGATATGCGATGAGGAAGACACTTTGGTGCAACGACCACAGTATGATGGATGTCAGCCTTCTTCGTCAAATGCTGTCAATACCCCTGCTGCCTCTACTGAAGAAGAATTCATCAATCCGTTTCACTCTCAACATCAATCACCCATTGATGAGCTATCTTCGAACTTGTAAGATAATCTGAATGTCAGTTCGGTTCCGACTACGAGAATTCACAAAGATCATCCTTTGGAGAACGTGATAGGTGATCTGTCCTCCGGTGTACAAACAAGAAAAGGCTTGAATGAGCACACCTGTGTTTACACAAGCATTAAAGAATCAGGCATAATCAACGAGTGCTTGTACACCTGCTTTATCAGCCAGATTGAACCAAAGAATTATCAAATGGCTCTTAAGGACAGCTCGTGGGTCGAAGCCATACAAGAAGAGTTAGCTCAGTTTAAGAAAATGGAAGTATGGAACTTGGTTGCAAAACCAAGGAATGTGCATGCGATAGGCACGAAATGGGTCTTCAAATGTAAGAGAGATGAGAAAGGGATTGTTATCAGGAACAAGGCGAGGCTGGTTGTTAAAGGCTTTAATCAACAAGAGGGGATTGATTACAATGAGGTGTTTGCTCCTGTGGCAAGATTGGAAGCCATTCGGCTGTGTTTGGCATTTGCTGCTCATAAGGAGATGAAGGTCTTTCAGTTGGATGTGAAGAGCGCGTTCCTAAACGGTAAAGTCGATGAGGTTGTGTACGTTGAGCAACCTCCGGGTTTTCCTGACCCTGACTTTCCCGATCACGTGTACAAGCTAAGTAAAGCGCTATATGGACTACATCAGGCACCTCGTGCCTGGTATTCAACCTTATCAGATTACTTTCTTGAGAATGAGTTTGAAAGAGGTAAAATTGATAGCACATTGTTCTTCAAGAGAAAGGGTAGCGACTTTCTGCTGGTGCAAGTCTACGTGGACGACATTATTTTTGCTGCATCAAAAGTCTCCATGTGTCAGGAGTTTGAGGCCGTCATGAAAAAGAGATTTGAAATGAGTGCTATGGGTGAACTAACTTTCTTTTTAGGATTGCAGGTTGATCAGAGGAAAGACGGGATGTTCATTCATTAGACGAAGTATGTCCATGATGTTCTCAAACGCTTCAAGATGGAGAACAGCACTCCATATGATACTCCAGTCTACGTCAATCACAAATTGGGTGCTGATTCAGACAACGATGCAGACGTGGACCCAACCCAATATCGGGCTATAATAGGTTCTTTAATGACTTAACTGCTTCTAGGCCTGATATAATGTTCGCTGTTTGTCTTTGTGCACGCTTTCAGGCAAACCCAAAAGAATCTCATTTGAAGGGTGCGAAGAGGATACTGCGGTATCTCAAAGGCAAGCCGAAGCTGGGGTTGTGGTACTCGAGATGAGGAGACTTGGAGCTAGTCGCTTACACAGATTCTGATTATGGAGGGTGCAATCAGAGTCGGAAGTCTACAACTGGTGGTTGTCAGTTTCTTGGTGGCAGACTAGTGTCGTGGCAATGCAAGAAGCAGACCTCAGTCGCAATTTCAACATGTGAAGCAGAATACATGGCAGCATCCAACTAACAATCCCGACTAACGTGGTCTGGTTTTTAAACGGGTGGAAGCATATTATAATATTAAACTTTAACAATGCCGATATTAATGATGATAATAATAATAACAATAATTAATAATAATAATAATAATTAATAATACTAATATAGTATAATACTAATAATAATAGTTAAAGAATAAAAATCTTGTTATTAATTAAAGTGTTGTTGATAAAAATAATAATAATAATAATAACAAATAATATGGATAGTAATAATGATACCATACTCGATGTGGGTTTGATTTCTAAACGAGTTCACAAAATGAATATAATAATATTATTGCGAATAATTAATGATAAAAAACATGATTTTGATGAGTATTAATAATATGATCTTTAATAATAATAATAACCACTTTAATATTTATAATAATAATGATAATAATAATAATATTAATAATGAATACATATATAAGTAAGTTAAACATAATAATACTAATAATAATTTTTATGTAGTGATATTAGTATTTATAGTAACCTTAATTTGTTAAGTATAAAAATAATAATACCAAAACCGGTCTAGGATGAGACTCGAACCCGAGACCTCTAGTCTAACAACTAACGTACAACTCAACCGAACAAAGATAACACAAGTTAATTAAACCCAGAAGGAATTAATATATTCATTACCAGACCGTTCATCTTTTCCTCAATTCAAAACAATTCCATACCCATCCAAACCGTTTCAAAGTATATAACCAAAAAATATAATCGATTATTAGCGATTTAGATCTGATAATCGATATACGAAAACTGATAGCACTAAAGCCCAAATTAATTTACCTAATAGATGTGCAAATGCTCGTGGCTCTACACCGGGAAGAACCCTAGCCGAACCCGCCGGAGACGGAATACAGAAACCGGAGGGAGAGAGAGAGAGAGAGAAAGCCGAGGGAGAGAGAGAGCATGGCTGAGGGAAAGGGAGAGCACGGCTCGGTTTTTCGGTCGCCGAAAAAGCGACCAGGTTAGGGAACCGGGGGGGGAGTGTGATGAAGTTACCGGGAAAAACTAGGGGGAAAAGGGGTCGGTGGTGGTGCGTTTGGGCTCGCCGGACCGCCGCTCCGGCTGTCGGAGGAACATATAGAGGGAAGGAGAGTGTGGTGTTGGGGTTACGGGGGAGAGGGAGACGGCCGAAGGTCGAGATCGGGAAGACGGGGTGGCCAAAGCCGATTCCGGTCGCCGGAAAACGGCGCCGGAAAAATAAGAGAAAGAGATGGGGGCGGCTGGGTGTTTATGGTTGGGGTTAGGGTATTTGGGTTATATATATATGTATTATATATTTCAAAAACAACCCCTTAAGTTTCAAATCCAAGTTAATACGAGATTAAAGGTTTTTAAAACTTATAACAACTTTACGAAAATTAGTTTGAACCCTTTATGTTTTTATTAACGACACTATAATATGACAAACATCGATTTATTGATGATCGAGGTATATAATAATATTATTTAATAATCAAATAAGGAAACAAAAATGTTGAGTCGGGTTTCCATAATAAAAAGTTTACAAAACGAATCAAAATCGAGACCCGAATTTGACGAATGTCACAGAAGTTTCTCCAAATAACATGAAGAAACTAGTAGCGTCTCTAAATATCATGAAGTGTCTCCTTATGAACACGATGTATCTCTTGATGAATACTAAATATCTCCTGATGATCACGAACAATAAACAACCTCGTTTTGAACCCAAATTCAAACTTTTTATGTTCGATCCATTGTTAACACTCGTAAACACATATAAAAAGTTTGTTTTTGAATGAACCCTAACTTTATATGAAAACACAAAAATCCTGGACTCTAGCTAGATTTTACAATAGAATGTTTTGGATCGATTCTAACCTAATTCTTGATCCACACGTTACAAGGGTGATCCTCTTCCAACTCCAAGCTCAAAACCGAGCTCAAACTTCAATCAAAGATGATGATCATCACTTTCTCCCTCTAGAATATCCTGAAGAAGACGATGAAAATGAGATGGTCATGGAGGCTACATCTGTATATAAGGTTAAAAACATTATGCTTTGACGAATTTCACTATTGTTCGTGAACTACATATTTCCATTTAAAACCCCAACCTTATTTAATCATAGTCCCAAATTAAGTACATTATTTGATCATAAATTTCGGTATGTTGCACGAAATTTTTTTAACATCATAAGATTATACTAGTGACATTGATAAAACTCTACTGTATTAAAACGTATACCAAACACGTGCGCTCGAATATGGACTCATGAAATACTTCAAATATTTGTATTGTTTGAAGACGTAGTTTATATATTAAATTAAGCAAGGTAGCATCCTCGACGCTATGCGTTGGGCTAGTGGTATTGTCATTTGTATAACTTATGATAAAAAATCATTTAAAATGATATCTAGTCGGTTGATAAAACACTCGCATTGCGGCTACAACTGACGTTAATTTGATCAGTATCGGTTTATGGCTATATATGTTAACAATCAAATACAAAAAATTAACTTGTTTAAAAAAGCGCCCACTACAGTGACGAACCAACACAAATTCTTTCGGTATCGGCTTACTAAACCAAAAGTAAACCAAAAAAAAAATTAACATGCTTAAAAATGAACTCTTCAACACCCAAACACAATAAATTAACATGCTTAATGAATAGCGGCGAAAAAAACTCCGCATGTTGCTACAAAAAACAGACGTAAATTTTGCTGAAAGTGAAACCAATGGTGTCGGCACTTAAAGATAAAAAAAGACGTGTTGTGGTGGCGAACCGACACAAATTCTTTAGATATCAGCTTACAGTACTGAAAGTAAATCATAAAATAATTTTTTCAACACCGAAATACAACTAACCTATTAAAAAAAAACAAAAAGCTGTAAAAATACTCGCAAGTTAGAATGACACGTATTTGGCTAGAATCGACGCTGTCTGCATTTAATAAAAAACTAAATGTCCTAACTAAACAAAATTGTTTTATGTAAATAACAAATAAAAAATATCTAGAAAACAAAAAAACAAAAAACAAATAAAAATAATATCTGAAAAAATGTATTAAACAGGTTCCACCAAGTGGATTTAAATTGGATATGGGTCATTCACTTTACTAGTGAGAGGTAGTGGTTTCAAACCTCACTATCATTAATTTTTATGGGGTGTATGAGGGATGACCATCGCTTGCCAGGATTCGATTCCTGATCTCACCCGGTTTTACCGGTTCCTCGTTGTCATGCCGTTTGGCAGGCGTGAGTGTCGGATTTTATTTGCTCGGTACTGGCGTTGATAAAGTCCAGCGTTGAAACCCGGACGTTACATCGATGAGTTGAAACGAATACAATCAGTATCAGTTAGGTTCATTATTGTATACACAATGTTGGTAAAACTCGATCGTTAAAACCCGAAAAATAAATTCGCCAAATTAACATATAAAAAGTAAAATATTTAAAACGATGTTTATTCGGTCTATAAGACCCGGGCAGTGGTAAAACCCAAGTGTTTGTCTCGGGTATTGAGACTGTAACTTGACGCGAATTCGGTTTGTTTCGGTTACGTTCGTCATGGTACCAGAACTAAAAACACAAAAAAAGCAAAGAGAAAATATATATTAATTGAGGTGAACCAATGAGATGTCATCGGCCAGCAAAATTTGGGCATTGTTGGTCCAAAACATTGAGGTGATGATTCTACAAGAATTCAATTAGTTTTTATCATGTTTGTTACGATAATAAAGCTAAAAAAATTTATCGTTTGATCGGCTTCCTTATGCTGAAACTAAAACACATACAAAACAATAAAATACCATGAGTTAATGCTCTTTTAATCATTTTACATGATAGATAATAGATAAGGGCTGAGAAAAACAAAATTTGAAGATGTTTTATGTACAACAGTGGATTGGGTTTGTAAAAATGTAAACAAATATTATATTTATATAAATGTTTTGAGAGACTTGTTTTTACTATATGGGTCATGGGAGAAAAATCTTATCAACGGGGACCAATGTGTTTGTGCAGTTGATGGGTTCTGATCATTTAGGTGTGAATGAGGTCATTTGTTATTTGTAAATTACCAAATGGTTGGACCCACTATTAATAAAAATTAAAGTATATGCATCTCTTAAAATAAATATAACTTTAGTTAAAAATTTTAAATCAAACAAGACAACAATAGTAGGGGTTTTCACGTTATGGTTTTCGTGGTTTTTAATCAAATCGGGAACCGAACCGTTAGTAACGGTTTTTGATTCTTGCAAACTAAAACCAAGCCGTTGAATTCTTAAACCGAACTAAACCAAACCGTTCATTACGGTTTGGTTTCACGCTTTGGGTTGTGAATATTTTAAAATTTTTTTAACGTATATAAATACAAATCGTTCATGGTCATGTTAAAACACAATCTGTCCAGAAACATGAAAATACATCTGAATAACTACCATGAGATTCCGAGTTATATATATATATATATATATATATATATATATATATATATATATATATATATATATATATATATATATATATTGATTTAAGGTTTTGTACTTTAATGAAAAAAATTTAAAGGCCGGTTCATTGCAACTTTCTACTGTATTTGAAATTTGGGCTCAACCATCTTTCAGTTAGTGTTTAGTTAATAGTTTAATATGCCTATTGTTTTGGTCAAAACTCGGTTTAAGGATAATGTAACCAAATTTGTTTAGTGAGGTATAATGCTTGTATTACAATGGTGAATATGTAAACGAAACAAAGATAAACACAGAGATTTGTTACGAGAAAAACCCTTGATCGTAATAGGATCGCCTGCACAAAAACCCCGGGTGATGACAATTTTCGATCACCACTATGTTAATCAAGAAAAAGTGTTACAAGGGTGGAGTTTATGATCGGTTAATACAATAAAACTAAGTGTGAGTAAGTGAATCTAGAATAATCTCTGCGAGTATGCTGTGAAAGTTGTGAGTGACCTAAACCGATCATAACTCAATTAATATACAAAAATAAATATAACAAATCATCCTAAAAATCCGCCACTATCCCACTAGAACGTTGCATCCATTTTGACCACGTGCTAGATACTTTGAACTGCGAGTTAGTGGACTGACTTATTCTCCAAACCGTTATACATGTTAATCACAACACCATTCAAATAATACAACTGTTAGTAAATAAATAATACCGAGGATCCGTGATCCTGCGCAACTTGGAACATATTCTAAGGATAATTGATCCAAAATTTATATAAGGATTACATATACTCAGCATAAAAATCTATGCCATAACAGTTGCCCCCAAAATGGCGGTTGTTTGTGGATAACAACTATCATTTTGAAATTCAAATCTCATGCAAAATAATAAGATTAGACGTGATGAGTTAGAAGTAATTATCACCCATCCTGATTAATGCCTCTCGCCTATATATGTGATCACTATTATGCATTTATAACCACACTTTCGGCGACCCAACATGTATCCTTCTTTCTTTTCTTTTCATTTTCTTTTTATCATGTCTACAGTTTCCGTTTCATCTTCCTCCGAACAATCGGACTCTAGCGACCTCCGACCACACGGTCTTCTTTCTAACCCTTCATCAGAGATCTGTAAGTTCACCGACCCAGAAATTGATGATCTCCGATTATTATTTCCGGCCGGTACCGTTTTTCGACCTTTCGACACCAGTGTCCGAAGTGACTGCATTTCTAAAACCTGGACTTGCTTTCCGCCGCAACCCTTTTTAATCGGCTATTCATACCTCTTTCCAACTTTTACTCAAAGTTTCTTTACCTTAACCAGCATCAGTTCAATTCAAGCAATGCCTATGTTGTGAAGAGTGCTGCACACCATCGAGAGAATCATTGAGGAGGAGGGTATTGAGTTCGGATTATCGGAACTCTCTTATCTTTATACTTTAGTCACCTATGGCTATAATTGTTTTGTTTTAAAATTAAAGCCTCATCAACCGACTCCCATTTCTTGCCTTTTGGAAAAACAAGTTTTTCTTCGTAAAAAAAGATAAAATCCCTGGTGGGTCTGATCTACCCAAAAGGTGGATCAAGAAGGGTAGGATCTTGGATCCTTAGATAATACGAAGAGAATAACTGATATGAAGTTGGAAAAAGTTTTATCAAACTGGAAAGGGGTTTTATCAAGTATGTTGGAAAAGGGGTTTATCAAATTCAGAAAGGGGTGTTGGAAAAATCGTGGGTTTGGATCTTTTTATTTTATATGTAGGACAATGAAAATAGTTAACGAAAAAATTGAAAAAATTTGTTCAAATAATACAATTAAATAAGTTGTTTAATGAAAAAATGGAAAAAGTTTACAAAGTTACAATAATATTAAACTTTAAAACATGTTTTTCAGGAGAGAAAATATTAAGATTCCTTTTACATTTTTTATTAACTTTACTTGTGGACCACATGATTCAAACTTTAATTAAAAACATGTGGTTAAGAATGAGTTTCTAGAGTTTTCACAACTCAAGTGAGTTTTTATTCTAACTTATATAGGAGGGTTTAAACTTTATATTGTACCTTAACTAGAAATAGATAAAAATATAACATGAACCACATTGTTAACCCCAGAAAAAACAATACCTAAATTTAATGTATACATAATATTATACACAAAGTTACATAAAATGTTAAATAATATAACTTATAACACACGACCATGGGTTAAAATGTCCTATAGCACCCCTGGACCATAAGACCTGTAAGCTAGGTTTATAGATGCCGAGATCACACTATTTGTCAGTTTATTGGATGTGACCTATGGGTGACATGTTTTATATACGGTATATACTACACGACTAGCTAAGGAATTATAGTATCGTCACACCGATATATATATATATATATATATATATATATATATATATATATATATATATATATATATATGGGCTATAATAATCATCATCTTAATTATCGGAAACATCATCATTGTCGTCGTCATTATCATCTTCTAGCTTATCATCATCACCATATGTGCTCTGCTGATGATCAACATCGTAAGTTTATCATCATTATCATGTGTTATGCCGACAATGATCAACATCGTATGAGTTATCGTATACAAAACGTCCAATATTAGCGATCACTATCGGCACCATCTTATGAATTTTTGTCGTCGTCAAACGACATCATCAGTCGTACGGGCTACCATCATTATGATCATCATATACGTTATCATGGTCGTCGTCCATCGTACGGGTTACATATAATTAAACATCGGTGTCACCATCATCATCATCATCAATATATATATATATATATATATATACATATCTCTGTGTGTGTGTGTTTGTGTGGCGTATTGTCATATAGGTACTATCATCGATCATCATCATATATATGTGTGATCATCATCATAGACATCATGATCATCGTACGATCTATAGTCGCCATCGTATGGGTTAGCGTAATCAAACCGTACCATATAGGTTATCAGCATCATTATGATAATCACCACCAACACGGGTTTTCATATCCATGTACTCATGTGGGTATCATTATATTAGCATCGTCGTCATCGTAATTGGCCAATCATCATGGTCATCATATGGGATAGCACCGTCATCGTCTCATGGATTACATATCCTCAATCATACTACACACCACCCACTGCCACCATTGATGTGTTGTAAAACACACTTGTTTTCCGCACCGTTTATCATTATTTTAATTGCTTTTATCTAATATTTAATGTTTTTAACTTGTTTCAGGATGATCTTACATTAATATGTATTTTGTAAGTTACGAGTTTAAAGAGAAATAAACCGAGGTTTGAAAGAGATTTAGAGGCCTTTTATGTACTATTATTGAAGAATCAAGTTATAGGCCCGACCTATATCCATTTTGTGAAGCCCATATGTGTTATAATATAATAAACAACAAAAAAAACATACCCTAACCAGTCCTAAATCTCGAAATCAGCAGCAACTAGCAAAAAAACTTCCGATCGGCGGCTTCTAGGGTTCCAAAGAAAGTCGTTTTTGCATCTTGTTGAGCCAAGGGAAGAAGAAGTAAGATAAGGACGACTTGGGACAGCATCTAGGGTCATTCCTCATCACAAAACTCCGCCCTAATCTTGAGTATAACATTCATAAACCTTTTGTTCTTGTTAGTATTCATAACTCTTTGATTTTGAACTTTAAACTTGAATTCTTTTGCAATTGAGTTAGGGTTTGAGTTGTTATTGATTATCATATATTGTTGAATGATTTTAATGATGTTTGTGATGATTAATATGGTGTTTACATTGATGTATACCTGCTGTCCAAATGTTATGTTAGGCTAATCTTCTTTGTTCTACCTAGGATAGATGATTATTGTTAGGTTTTAATGAGTTTAGTGGATTGTTTGATCAATATGACTTGATTTTCTATTGAATGTTTGGTTTAATATTGAATTAGGTTGTGCTTAGTGTCTGTGATTTTATTAATTATACTCATAAACTTCTTGCTTGATTGATTGAATTAGTTTTGATTGATTGTTGCTTGTTTGATTATTTACTTTGTGTCTAAAGATTGTTTGCGGGGTGTACAACCGTAGGGTTTAGTTGGGTGTGTTAATTGATTGAATTCAGCGGCTAGGCACCTTCTTAGAGACCGAGAGGTGATAGGAAGTAACATCGTCTCATAGCTTTTACTTGTTAGGATTAGGATCGCGCGAGAGCGGGTTCGGTTCTTGTCGGGTTTGGGTTTGTGAGCGATTAGTTGATCTAGTTTAAGTTAAACCAGATTGTTCCTCTATCCTTGGTTGCGTTGTATTCGTTTCCATTAGGGTCGTGTGTCGGTGAGTCCGAGAGGAGAGTCGACATTAGAACATTTTAGCAATTCGTTTCCTGGTTTGTTTTTATAAATCAATTAAGTGTAAGTTAGGGTTTGTTAGTGAGACCGAGAGGTGATCTAGCTTTCTGAGCAAACCTTAGTTGTGTCATCTTTAGATACCGGTGTCGTGAGATCATTCAATCCATTAGTTTGTTAGACCTTCAATATCATTCTTACCTAGGTAGACGTTTTCTCCATTTGTAGTTAAGTCTCTAACTTTCATTAAGTGTTTCGTCAAGTTAAGTTAAGTTAATTAATTTAGTTAAAGTAATTTAGGTCAAGTAGTTTAATTATTTAAAAATCATTTAAAAATATTATTCTTAGGAAGGTCTTGTCTAGGGTTTAGGTATCATAGGCGTTCTGACGTGTCCTTGTGTTCCATACTCGGACTTCTTAGGTCTATACTACTTGTGATCGGTACACTTGCCGGTTGTGTGTGGATTCATTAGGAGTTTCGTTTTATAAATTTAAAGCTTAGTTGTGAGTTCCCTAGAAAGAGCATTCATTAGACACACTTCAAGTTTTTGGCCCCGTTGCCGGGGACACGGTTTGAGGCGTATTGAGAACGAATCGAGTTAGGACCTACCTTGTTTGCTATTTGTTTTGTGTTTATATTTAGATTAGATTAGTTATTTTAATTAGTTTAGTTTACTTTATTGTATTTTAAGTTTGGTTTATTTTTATTATTATTATTATTATTATTATTATTGTTATTATTATTATTGTTTTTCTTAATTATTTTATCTATTTATATCTGGTGCCCGTGATGCGTTTCTTTTAAGTGTTCTTTAAAGGAAAAATGTTCCGATTACAAGTTGGAGAACCAAGGTGCAAATTTTGTGGCGGAAATCACTGGGTGCATGATGCTTATGAGAGGAGAAATATAGAAGTAGAGGCAAGGAAATCTCCATGGGAATCACTTTGCAAAGCCTCCTCCATACCAATTTGCATATGATCAATTGGGGAACTTCTTAGGGTATAAAGATTTGTCAGGGAATATATTAGATCCCACCCCAGAATCGGAGGCAATAATGGATGACGTATTGTTTTCTATTAGAAATGATTTGGAATATATTCCACCTTTGAATCTACCTTTCTTTGAAACCCTGAGTGAGATTGAAGATACCGGAATGGAGGAGCAGAGAGTAGAGGAGAATGTTCCCTCTTGGGAGGAAGAATTTAAGAATGAGTTTGGTGAAGAGTTGATGGAATTTGCCATTACAGATGAATGCGAGTTTGACCCACTTGGTGATCTAAAGCTGCTTGAAGATTTAATATATAACGAGCCAAGTGTGGGGATCGAGAAGGAGATTTGTAAGGAGATGAACTAAAGCTTCTTAAAGATTTAATATATAACGAGCCAAGTGTGGGGATCGAGAAGGAGCTTTGTAAGGAGAGCCATGAAGTAGTTAGTGATTCGGTGCTTCAGACACTCACCTCGATTACGAAAAACCAAAACACGAACCGTACTCAATCACCACTCGGGGCGTGTTAGGGTTTAAAGATTTGGCTAAAAGAATTAGAAGGAGGATTTCTGGGCGAAGAAATCGTAGTGTGATGAAGAGATTGACTTCCCCATTTCACATCATTGAACCATTTTTGGGGGAATTCAAGAGTTGGTGGGCCGAGTATAATTCATATGGTCGGGCCCATTAGAGTTGTGCAATTGGTTTCTTCCCGACCAATTATAAAAGGAGAGTGTTGAGGAGCATCGATGGGAAGAGGATAAAGGAAAAGCCTCCTGATTGAAGTTTCGGAAGCGAGTCCGGCTGAAGACTATTAAATAAAATTAGCGCTTCCCGGGAGGCAACCCGGTAATATCTTTCCTTATTATTTTATCTTCATTTTTGTTTCCGAGTTTTGCTGGGTTGGTTCTTCTCTTACTTGCAGGTTATTCCTTGGTTGGTTGATGACGTTTGATGAGCTGGAGTTTTAAACAAGTGTGGGGATGCAATTTGCTCAAGGATTGCCGCTTTCATTAGTTAGTGATAGCTTGATAGAGAGCACTGGATTTTTAAGCTTGCGTTCGAATAGGAGGCCGAGGAACATGATTCACGCACACTTGCAAGATCACATATACCAGGGGTGTCTGTTCCACTTTATTTTTTCTTTATGTTTAGTTTTGTCTTTTCCTTGTCTCACATTGAGGACAATGTGAAAATTAAGTGTGGGGATGGGGAACTGACATGTTCATTTTTAAGAAAAATAAAAGAATATTAAAAAATTTTAAAGAAAAAATGTCCCTAAAAAATTGTTTTTCTTCTACGTTAAGCAGGAAATGATATTATTTCCGTTGTGTTAACAAGCTCTAGGAAATTTTGAAAAATAAAATATAATAATAAAAGAAGAGATGGTTTGCATATCTGATTTGGGATGTGTCGGTAGGCCCAACTAGCTTTGATAGTCCTCTTTAGCAGATTTTATATACATAGTAATTTGAAAAACGGTGAAACCGAATTTCGATGCTCAAGGAGGATTAACATAATCTGAAAACTTTGAGATCGTAAGACTTAGAAGCACTGATGTATATAAAAAAATACATCTTTTTAGCAATAAATAATCTCTAAAAACTGCAGCTTCTATCATATAATATAGTTAAAATAACTACTTATCATGTTAAAATATATTTTTAGGTGAATCCAAGCGTCAAACAAATAAACGAAAGAAAAACCGAAGAAAACCCAAGAAAACAGCAAAACATGGGGCTGTGCTTCAGAAAGCATGGGGCTGTGCTTCTGGAAGCACGTGGCCGTGCTTCTGGAAGCACGGGGCCGTGCTTACCTATCAGAAAAGACAAAAATTTACAAGAAAAGACAAAATAGTGGACAACTAGACACGGGGTCGTGCTTCAATGGACACGGGGCCGTGGTTACCTTTCAGAAACGACAAAAAGAATTAGCACATGTCACTAAAAAGCACGGGGCCGTGCCTCAGGAAGCACAGGGCCGTGGTCACCTTTCAGAAACGACAAAAAGAATTAGCACATGTCACTAAAAATCACGGAGCCATGCCTTAGGAAGCACGAGGCCGTGGTGAGTCATCATGTACGATTTAACAACATGCAACTGGGACACGTAGACACGAGGCCGTGCTTAATAAAGCACGGGGCAGTGCTTCTACCTCCAGACAACCTATAAATAGAGGCTCTTGTGTCATTTGAGAAGTGTGCCTTGAAAAGAATTCTATCCGGTTTTCTTATATAAAAACACACACTAACACTCACATAAAAGATTTAGTGAAGAGTTTGAAGGCTTGGAGGTCATCACCATCAACCATCATCATCATCCATCATCATCCTCGTTAAGAAGGAAGATTCATCTACATTTGGTTAGATTGTTCCAAGTTTAATCATGTATTTGTTATCATCATTCATCTTAATGTTTATCATCATGCTCATTATGAGCTAAACTCATTTTACCATCTAAATTCTATGAAGAAACTTTGTTTTACTTGATGATTATTTAAAACATGTGGTGTAGTCTAGTAAAGTACATGGTTATCTTACAATTATTTTTTGATGAAAAATGTTTCACCATCTTAAATCACTAATTCAAAGTTGGTGGTTGTCAATTCTATTGGCAATCGTTCATGATTGATTCATGTTCTTGAAAGACAGAAATACTTTGATACATTATAGAAACATAGATCCTTATATTGTACTTAGAAATGATGAGATATAAGTTATGATGCATTTCTCTAAGTCTTGGTAATCCAAAAATGGCTTTGCTTAGGATATCATGCTAGTTAAAGAAATTATATGTTAATGGAATGTGTAAGTATAACCTACTTAAATCAACCAAGGGGAGGTTGTGTGAGTTAACCACAACCACCCGAAGTTGTTAGAATTGGTATTTGATAAATCGAAGTCAATCCTAATCTTTCTACTTTATGAAACTACTTGCCAACTTAAATTGACATTTTGGAGGTGGCATGACATTAGGAAAGGGTCGACTTTAAAATGCGCATGTTACCTCCCTAGTGCCAAAGATGCTCACTTAAGGTTTAAGGATCTATCTATCATATATTTCTATGACAAGTTTACCACATGTTTGAATATTAATTATCAATGCTAAAATGGAGTGGATTCTTGATCTTAGATGGTAACCTTCGCATAATTGAAAAACTCGTTTAGAATCTCTCTTCTTGGTCACCTATATATTATATATATAAGCATTTATATTTTATAAAACGTTCAAAAAAATTAACCCTAAAATGATTAAAACCTCCGATTAAAGTAAAACAACGATTTATCGTTAGAAACATTTGTGTCAACGGATCGATACTTGGTTCTTACCAATACTATTCTACATATATGATAGGTACACTTGCCTATTTTATGTGTGTTTAGTCTTTGTAGAAATCACTTTTATAAATTTAAAACACGATCTTATGCAAAAGCAAATCATTCCATCCGTTATAATTTTACTACCACACGCAGCACACATCAAGTTTTTGGCGCCGTTGCTGGGGACACGGTACGTTTCTTAGAACGATCCAAGTTTTAATTTAATCATTGTCTATAATTGTACAAATTTTTCTTAACTTTTATTTTATTTCAATTTTTTTTACTAACTATTAAGCTATATAATTTTACAGCTAGCCTAATTTTAACCTTTATTTACCTTACTTTACTCTAGCTTAATTAATTTTGACCTTAGTTTAGTTTAAAATAGCTTAGCCTAACTCGTAGTTTAATTTAGACTAACTTTAGCTAACTTTTATTTTAGTTTTCATTTTGATTTTGTCTCATGTATGTCCTCTACTTTTGAGCCTGAGCTTGTTTCTCCAATTTCTGAACCGGAACGACTCTTTCGTCGATGATCAAGTAAACAGACAACAGAAACTGCCGTAGAAATCAAAGACGAATCAGTAGACGCCACCACATCAGGAGAAAAACAAACCGAAGAAATGATGGCGGCCCAGAACAATGAGTCGAACATGAGCCAGTATGCCAAGCGAACTCTCAAAGGCTACGGCAATGGAGTGGCTCCACCCGATATCACCGAACATTTCAAAATCAAAACAAGCACCATTCACATGTTGTAAAATTCAGTTCAATTTCATGGTCTCCTCGACGAAGACCCTCTTTCTCATATATCTCTCTTACAAATTTGCGGAACCTTTAAAATTCAAAAATGTTCAGAAGATCAAATCAAACTCAAACTCTTTCCTTTCTCTCTAAGGGTTCAAGCCTTAGAATGGATAGAATCTCTTTCCTCTGGTTCCATCACCACTTGGGACCATTTGGTTGAACAGTTTCTCCTCAAATATTTTCTGCCTGATAAAACTGCCAAATACCGAGCCAACATTACCGGATTCCGGGCCGATGATGATGAGTCGTTACACGCAACATGGGAAAGATACAAAAGTCTTCTGAGAAGATGCCCACATCATGGACTGAGCGTATGGTTGCAAATACAAACTTTCTTTGACACACAATCCAGTAAAAACAAACAGGCCATCGACCAAATTGCTGGTGGAGACCTGGGATCCAAATCACCTAACGAAGCATTTGAAGTCCTGGAGAAAGCCGCAAAGAAGAGTTTCGCTTACAACCCACCAAGATCTACACCTACCCATAAAGGAATACATCACGTCGATTCCAATACTCTTGTCATAGCACAGCTTGAAGCCCTTTCTAAAAAATTTGAACAACTTCAAATCGAGCTATCAAAAACCAGACTCACCTGTGACACTTGTGGAGGAAGTTATCAGACGAATGACAGGAAACAAGTCATCATGGCCATGGAAGAAGTCGATTTCATCACTCGACAGAACAACGCTTTCAGCAACAACTACAATCCAGGATGGAGAAACCACCCGAATTTCAGCTAGAAAGACGGAGGTAACACTCAACCCTTACCAGGATTCGTAAAAAGACCGATAAATCAACCCTTCCAGCCTAAACCCCAATTTCAAGATCAAAGGTCTAGTAGCCATCAAAACCCAAGCTACTCAAAAATCGAAGAAATGCTAATCCAACTCATGACGAAAACAAATGAAGCAGAGAAGAAGGCCGACTCAAGAGCTGTTGATATCAGCGGAGTATTATTAAAACATGAAGCCGATCTCAAAAGTCAACAAGCATCACTTCAGAATCTAGAAACTCAAATTTGACAAATTGCCCGACAATTATCCGAAAGACCACCTGGCGGTCTTCCAAGCAACACAATCACCAACCCGAATGCAACAGCTAACGCTGTTACACTCAGAAGCGGTACAACTACTATTACCTCACCCACTTCAGAACCAGTTACGGAAAAGGAATCCCCTAATGAAATGCAGGAAAGACTAACCCCGATGGGCACCGTACAACCCAAGGAGCCAGTCCGAACTTATATTCCACTTATTCCATACCCTGGAAGACTGAAGCAGGAACGATTGGAAGCTCAGTACGGGATGTTTTTAGAACTCTTCAAACAAATCCATATCAACATTCCTTTTGTCGAAGCCATCGCTCAAATGCGAAAATATGCCAAGTTTCTCAAAGAAGTGCTGACAAACAAAAGAAAGCTGGAGGAACCCTCACATGTCACTCTAAGTGAAGAATGTTCAGCAGTCCTCCAAAGCAAGCTGCCAACGAAAATGACCGATCCAGGGAGCTTTACTATCCCTTGTCTTATAAGAAATTTGTCTGTTAGCAATGCCCTGGCTGACCTAGGAGCTAGTATTAATTTAATGCTTTATGCGGTTTTTACAAAACTAGGGATAGGAGAACCAAAACCCACATGCATGAGCATTAAATTAGCTGACCGATCTGTTAAATGTCCTCGGGGCATTGTTGAAAACATGCTTGTCAAGATTGACAAATTTGTTTTCCTAGTAGATTTTGTGATTCTAGACATGGAGGAAGACAAAAGAGTACCTCTGATTTTAGGAAAACCCTTTTTAGCCACCGCAAAGGATATTATTGATGTTTGCACCGGCAAGCTCACTCTCAGGGTCAATGACGAGGCAATTACTTTTGACATAGGAAAATCTATGCTATATCCGCAACAGCACGATGACACATTATACTGTGTTGACATCATAGATTCCATTATGAGTTGCTATATGTGAGATTCCTCCATTAATACACCGCTAGAAACACAAGTCTTAGACAAAACACTCAACATACCCCATGTTAGAAAATGAAAATATCAAAGACGGTTATCAGGAAGCATCAGAAGTAATATATGAAATCACTAAATACAATGAAAAATCAAAACCATCAATCGAAGAACCACCAGTCTTAGAATTAAAAGAACTACCAAACCATCTCGAATACGCCTTTCTAGAAAAAGACTTTCAACTCCCAGTAATTGTTTCATCTCACCTTTCTAAAGAAGAGAAAGACGAACTTCTTAAGGTTCTCAAGAACCATAAGAAGGCCATCGCATGGAAGATCATGGATATCAAGGGCATCAGGTCCTCCTTTTGTACTCACAAAATTCTCATGGAGGAAGAATACAAACCCGTGGTCCAACATCAAAGGCGTCTCAATCCCAACATGCAAGATGTGGTGAAGAAGGAAGTAATCAAACTGCTTGATGCCGGATTATCCTACCCAATCTCGGATTCACCTTGGGTAAGTCCCGTTCAAGTAGTACCCAAGAAGGGAGGAATGAGGTCGTAATGAACGAGAAGGATGAGCTAATACCAATGAGGACCATCACAGGATGGCGAGTTTGCATTGACTACCGGAAGCTTAATGCCGCCACAAGAAAAGATCATTTTCCACTTCCTTTTATCGATCAAATGCTTGAGCGATTATCTGGAAAAATGTTCTACTGTTTTCTTGATGGATTTCCAGATACTTTCAAATTCCCATTGCTCATGAGGATCAGGAGAAAACAACCTTTACATGTCCGTATGGAACCTTCGCCTATCGAAGAATGACATTTGGACTATGTAATGCTCCGGCCACCTTCCAACGTTGCATGGTGGCCATCTTTCATGAAATGATCGATAACTCGATGGAAGTCTTCATGGACGACTTCTCAGTCTTTGGAGATTCCTTTGATCATTGTTTAAACAACCTCGACAAAATGTTAACTAGGTGTGAAGAAGTGAACTTAGTACTCAACTCGGAAAAATGCCACTTTATGGTCAAAGAGGGCATTGTTCTCGGTCATAAGATATCCCAAGCAGGACTAGAAGTTGATAGGGCCAAAATAGAAACCATGTCCAAACTTCCACCACCAACTTCAGTCAGAGCCATTAGAAGTTTTCTAGGTCACGCATGCTTCTACCTCCGTTGCATAAAAGACTTCTCCAAAATTGCTAGACCTATGACCAAACATCTGGAGAAAGACGCACCATTTGTCTTCTCTGAAGAATGTGTTGAATCATTCAACATATTAAAAGACAAACTTGTTAACGCACCAATCGTGACTACACCCGATTGGACCCTTCCATTCGAGATCATGTGCGATGCAAGCGACTTTGCAGTTGGAGCTGTACCCGGACAACGCAAAGAAAAACATTTTCATCCAATTTACTATGCTAGTAAAACTCTTAACGATGCACAAGAAAATTACACCACAACAGAAAAAAAGTTACTAGCAATAGTCTTTGCCTTTGAAAAATTTAGATCCTACCTTGTTTTTTCCAAAACCATAGTTTACACCGACCATGCCGCCATACGATACCTCTTCAACAAGCAGGACGCCAAATCTAGACTCATCCGATGGATTCTCTTACTCCAAGAATTCGACATAGAAGTCAAGGACAAGAGAGGAGCAGAGAATGTAGCCGCAGACCATCTTTCACGCTTGAATGCCCAGCTTCAGAAGAACTTCACAAAGAAATTATCAATGATAATTTTCTACAGAAGTTCTCATGCATATCCAAGCATTCATACAGGAGAAAGACGAAAGTCCTTGGTTTGCTGACTTCGCAAACTATCTAGCTTGTAGAATCCTAAGAAAAGGACTCACTCATCAACAACGGAAGAAATTCTTTTCCGACCTTAAGTTCTACTTCTGGGAAGATCCATACTTGTTTAGGATAGGTGCCGATCAGGTTATTCGTAGGTGTGTAGAAGGAAAGGAAGCCTTAGGTATTATCAAACACTGCCATGAAGGACCAACTGGTGGACACCACGGTACCGCCACTACGGTCAGAAAAGTGTTTGATGCAGGATTCTTCTGGCCCACCATATACAAAGATACACATGCTTTGATCCAAGCATGCGATGCTTTTCAAAGAGCCGGAAACATCTCAGCCAAAAATGAGATGGCTCAGAATGGCATTCAAATTTGTGAAGTCTTTGATGTATGGGGAATAGATTTCATGGGCCCATTTCCTAACTCTTTCGGAAATAGATACATCCTTGTAGCAGTCGACTACGTATCTAAATGGGTAGAAGCACAAGCTCTTCCCATTAACGATGCTCGAGTAGTTGTACGATTTTTGAAAAAGTTATTCTCACGATTCGGTACGCCAAAAGCCCTTATTAGCAACCGAGGTACTCACTTCTGTAGTGCTTTAATGGACAAAGTCTTAGCACTATATGAAGTTCACCACCGACTGGAAACGCCATATCATCCTCAGACCAGTGGGTAGGTAGAGGTCTTAAATCGAGGAATAAAAAGGATTTTATAAAGGACGATAGGAATGAATCGCAAAAATTGGACATAAAAGTTAGATGATGCTTTGTGGGCCCTCAGGACGACTTACAAAACCCCCATAGGAACAACACCATTCAAACTTGTTTATGGGAAGGCATGTCATCTACCCGTAGAACTAAAACACAAAGCATATTGGGCTCTGAGAGCAGTGAATTTTGATCTAATGTCCGGCAGTAAAAACCGAGAAGATCAAATTCACGAGCTCGAAGAACTAAGAGCACTGGAATATGAAAATTCCTGGTCTTACAAAGAAAAGACTAAACGTTTACACGACGCACATTTAAAAGGAAACAAAAAAATTCAAGTTGGCGACCGTGTACTGTTATATAACACACGTTTACGTCTTTTCCCAGGAAAGTTGAAATCTCGTTGGACAGGTCCACACATAGTTGAATCAGTTTTTGACTATGGGACAGTTGAGATTTCAAATTCCGACGGCCACAAGTTCAAAGTTATTGGACATCGATTAAAACCATACATCTATGGACCATTCGAGACCGTCTCGGAGGTACTAATCCTCCACCAGAACCAATGAACATATTGGAAGTAGGGTCTGGCCAAGACCCTGATTAAACTAGGCATTGTAAAAAAAAATAATAATAGTAAAATAAATAAATAAATAATATTAAGTTTCAATATTATTATGATGTTTGTTGGTTGTGTGCAGTTTTTTTTGTTAGGTACACTACACGAAAACGGACGAAAAACATGGGACGCTCTGTCGAAATTTCAATGGCCCGTAGGGAAGTTCCTTTCCATTTTACCCTCCATACTTCATATGAATCTTATTATTAATATTTTTACGAATCTTTTCACATTGAGGACAATGTGAGAATCAAGTGTGGGGAGGGAAATTACTTCACCAATTGCTTGCTCAACTAATTATAAGATTCTCTAACAACAAAATTTTTGTAGCAAATAAAGACTATTTTTATAACAAAACCAAAAGAAAATCCAAGAGATTTTTTTGCAAATAACCAACTAGAAATCTACTATAACCAAAAAAGTGAAAAAGTAAAAAAGAAGTTTTGTAATAATGAGAACAAATTAATGCAAAGTATGGCGTTTATACCCAATCCCTCCGTTACTGTGAGATAATCCTCATGCCATATAAATATTTTTTCGGAAGCATTGAGTGAGTCATATGTTTCGTGTGATTTAGAACTTGTCGCAATTATTCATTTCAAGACCACACGAAGCGTTGTATAAGGAAGAAGGTAATATTGTTACAATCCCCTCAAACCATTCTCCAAATTACAAATCCAAAATATCCTAAACCAAAACGTTACCACTTTATCCCTCTCACTGGTAAAATACAACACCGGTCTTTTACCAGCAGACCTTAAAGAACTGGAAATGCGTTCTTTCGATTTCAATTTCTTTTGCTGCATACATTTAGCAAAACCTAGGTTGCCTCCAGAACTTAGGGAGAGAATTTTTCTGTAAAGCATTGAGGTGAGGAAAAAGTGACGCCAAGATGAACAAAGGCCACCATTTTGTGGAGTTTCCAACAACGCAATGAAAAGAAAAGCAAAAAGATATGAACGATGCTTAGGCTGCGGAAACTGGTCCCACGAAGGAAGATGTAGAAAAAGTCAAACTCAGTCTCACATGAATATACCGAACTAATGAGGGTGGGGGCTATTAGGCTCAAAGCCGAACGATCCATTAGAGTTGGGAGTGTTCAGAGCATGATTGAGGAAGAACTGATCCACATCCTCGACAAAACTGTTCTTGACAATCTGACCTTAAAAGAGTCACTAGGTCTGTTTAAAAAAGAAGTTTAGCAATCGGGAGAAAGGAGCTAACCGTTGAAGACATCTTAAGACTCCCGACAATCAGCAGAAGTTGTATTTACCATCATCATTAACTTAAGCCCTTGAACCACAACAAAATAACAAGATCCCTACTCACACAAAACCAACCCAATTACCTTCTGATCTATGCAACCCTTCACAAAGGTGGAGATTTGAAATTGTTACAAGCCTATTTATCACAGGTTACATTTTGACTAAGAGTGTTCACATACATACATCATAGGTATGATCAGATATAAAACTGAGTGTGAGTGAACATTGTGAGAACGTGAAGTTTTGCATAAACAGAAACTCATAAAAACAAATCACCTTTTTATATATCACTACATATATTCCTATGATTTAAGGTTGGCTATTTTGTTCCCATTTTCTTGGAACTCTTTTGGGATGTTTATGCTATATTCCTAACTTGCCTTTTTAAGAGAATATTTATAAGTAGCTTGCTTAAGGACAAACAAGGTTCAAGTGTGGGGATGTTTGATGTATATAAAAATATACATCTTTTTAGAATCAAATAATCTCTAAAAAACTGTAACTTCTATTGTATAAAATAACTACTTATCATGTTAAAATTTATTTTCAGGTGAATTCAGGCCTCAAATGAAGAAACGAATGAAAAGCCAAAGAAAAACCAAAGAAAACAGCAAAACATGGGGCTGTGCTTCAGGAAACATGGGGTTGTGCTTTCAGGAAACATGGGGCTGTGCTTTTGGAAACACGGGGCTGTGCTTTGTGGAAACACGGGGCTGTGCTTTTGGAAGCACGTGGCCGTGCTTCTGGTCACTTTTCAGAAAAGACAAAGAAATCTACAAGAAAAGACAAAATAGTGAACAGCTAGACACGGGGCCATGCTTTTGGAAGCACGGGGCCGTGCTTACCTTTCAGAAACGACAAAGAAGAATTGAGCACATGTCACTAAAAACCACGGGGCCGTGCCTACCAACCACGGGGCCATAGGCACGTCACAGAAAAGACAAAACAAATCTGGCACATGTTATTATCATTCATCTTAATGTTTATCATCATGCTCATTATGAGCTAAACTCCTTTTACCATCTAAAATCTATGAAGAAACTTTGTTTTACTTGATGATTATTTAAAACATGTGGTGTAGTCTAGTAAAGTACATGGTTATCTTACAATTATATTTTGATGAGAAATGTTTCACCATCTTAAATCACTAATCCAAAATTGGTGGTTGTCAATTCTATTGGCAGTCGTTCATGATCGATTCATGTTCTTGAAACAGTTAAATACTTTGATACATTATAGAAACATGGATACTTATATTTTACTTAGAAATGATGAGATATAAGTTATGATGTATTTCTCTAAGTCTTGGTAATCCGAAAATGGCTTTGCTTAGGATATCATGCTAGTTAAAGAAATCATATGTTTATGGAATGTGTAAGTATAACCTACTTAAATCAACCAAGGGGAGGTTGTGTGAGTTAACTACAACCACCCAAAGTTGTTAGAATTGGTATTTCAGAAATCAAAGTCAAGCCTAATCTTTCTACTTTACGAAACTACTTGCCAACTTAAATTGACATTTTGGAGGTGTCATGACATTAGGAAAGGGTCGACTTTAAAATGCGCATGTTACCTCCCTAGTGCCAAAGATGCTCACTTAAGGTTTAAGGATCTATCTATCTTATATTGCTATGACAAGTTTACCACATGTTTGAATATTAATTATCAATGCTAAAATGGAGTGGATTCTTGATCTTAGATGGTAACCTTCGCATAATTGAACAACTCGTTTAGAATCTCTCGTCTTGGTCACCTATATATTATATATATAAGCATTTATATTTTATAAAAAGTTCAAAAAAATTAACCTCAAAATTAATAAAACCTCCGATTAAAGTAAAACAACGATTTATGATTAGAAACATTTATGTCCACGGATCGATACTTGGTTCTTACCAATAATATTCTACATATACGATAGGTACACTTGCCTATTTTGTGTGTGTTTAGTCTTTGTAGAAATCACTTTTATAAATTTAAAACACGATCTTGTGCAAAAGAAAATCATTCCATCTGTTATAATTTTACTACCACACGCAGCACACATCAAGCACTCAAACCTGCACATCACCACATGTCCGTCTTTTTACGAGCTTTGAAATAATTATATACTTTAGGGTGATATAAAAAAAAGAAAAAAAAGTATGTGTTGAAAGTGTACTCTGAAAAGTTGTTCAAAAAAGAAAATGATTGTAGGAAAGTTATGTATTGTAAAATGCCAAAGTAGCATTCTCAAAGTTAGTAAAAGAGGCTAAAGATGCACATACTAGACGAGATTTAGAGTTTACGTGTTACCAAGGTGATAGTGACTCTGAGGATACACTATTGGGGCTCGAAGGTTGTTAGTCAATAAATATCAAATTAGGAATTTATAGAACAAAGTCCAATAATATTTTGAAATAGCTCGTACGACCTCCACAGGACCATCCATCCATCAAATTTCACCGAGTGCATCTAATTAGTACTATCAACGAGTCCTTGGCTTATGGTGATTTGTTGAACCAGTTTGCTTCGACTCTAGATCTTCTAGCTCTCTTTGTCCGAGATGGGGTAGGTGTAGCCTTGATTTTTGGACTTAAAACGTTTAATGCAATTGAGGGCTTGATTAGTTAGTGGCTGGGTTTAAGTGAACAACAATATCGGCAATCACGGTCAATATGTCAAGCTGTTTCTTATGATTTAATGTTTAATAATCTGGGGGTTTGTTATTTTTCTCTTGATTATGATCCTGTGTAGATTTCTTTTTCAGGGACGAAAAAGTCATAAGTGTGGGGATGTTTGATGTGTTGTAAAAGACACTTGTTTTCCACACCATTTATCATTGTTTTAATCACTTATTTATCTAATATTTAATGTTTTTAACTTGTTTTTGTATGATCTTACATAAATATGTATTTTGTAGGTTACGGGTTTACAGAGAAAGAAACCGAGCTTTGAAAGAGATTTAGAGGCCTTTTATGCACTATTATTGAAGAATCAAGTTAAAGGCCCGACCCATATCCATTTTGTGAAGCCCATATGTGTTATAATGTAATAAACAACAAGAAAAAAAAAACAAACCCTAAATCCCAAATCAGTAGCAACCAGCCAAAAAACTTCCGATCAGCGGCTTCTAGGGTTCCAAAGAAAGTCGTTTTTGCATCTTGTTGAGCCAAGGGAAGAAGAAGTAAGCTAAGAACGACTCGGGACAGCAGTTAGGGTCATTCCTCATCACAAAACTCAGCCCTAATCTTGAGTATAACATTCATAAACCTTGTGTTCTTATTAGTATTCATAACGCTTTGATTTTTAATATTAAACTTGAATTCTTTTGCAATTGAGTTAGGGTTTGAGTTGTTATTGATTATCATAGACTGTTGAATGATTTTAATGATGTTTGTGATGATTAATATGGTGTTTACATTGATGTATACCTGCTGTCCAAAAGATATGTTAGGCTAATCTTCTTTGTTCTACCTAGGATAGATGATTATTGTTAGGTTTTAATGAGTTTAGTAGATTGTTTGATCAGTATGACTTGAATTGCTATTTTGGTTTAATATTGAATTAGGTTGTGTTTACTGGCTGTGATTTTATTAATTATACTTATAAACCTCTTGCTTGATTGATTGAATTAGTTTTGATCGATTGTTGCTCATTTGACTCTTTACTTTGTGTCTAGAGATTGTTTGCGGGGTGTACAACCGTAGGGTTTAGTTGAGTGTGTTAATTAACTGAATTCAGCGGGTAGGCACCTTCTTAGAGACCAAGAGGTGATAGGAAGTAAGGTCGTCTCATAGCTTTTACTTGTTAAGATTAGGATCGCACGAGAGCGGGTTCGGTTCTTGTCGGGTTTGGGTTTGTGAGCGATTAGTTGATCTAGTTTAAGTTAAACCAAATTGTTCCTCTATCCTTGGTTGCGTAGTATTCGTTTCCATTAGGGTCGTGTGTCGGTGAGTCTGAGAGGAGAGTCGACATTAGAACACTTTAGCAATTCGTTTCTCGGTTTGTTTTAAAAATCAATTAAGTGTAAGTTAGGGTTTGTTAGTGAGACCGAGAGGTGATCTAGCTTTCTTGAGCGAAACTTAGTTGTGTCATCTTTAGATACCGGCGTTGTGAGATCATTCAATCCATTAGTTTGTTAGACCTTCAATATGATTCTTACCTAGGTAGACATTTTCTCCATTTGTAGTTAAGTCTCTAAGTTTCATTATGTGTTTCGTCAAGTTAAGTTAAGTTAATTAATTTAGTTAAAGTAATTTAGGTCAAGTAGTTTAATTATTTAAAAATCGTTTAAAAAATATTATTCTTTGGAAGGTCTTGTCTAGGGTTTAGTTATCATAGGCGTTCTTAAGTGTCCATGTTCGATACTCGGACTTCTTAGGTCTATACTACTTGTGATCGGTACACTTGCCGGTTGTGTGTGGATTCATTAGGAGTTTCGTTTTATAAATTTAATGCTTAGTTGTGATTTCCTTTGAAAGAGCATTCATTAGACACATATCAACCATCCACTGCCCACATTCGCAACCACTGGCACCAACCACCACCACTTCCAGCACGAGCCACAACGACCTCTAGCACCAACCACTAACCACACACCACAACCACCCACTACCCACTACACACCATCACCATCACCCACCACACCTCTACCACCACCACCACCGACCTCCACCACCACCACCCACTACCCACCACCACCACACATCTGCCACCACGAACCACCACACCTCCGCCACCACCACCCACTACCCACCACCACCACCTACCACCACCACCCACCACCACATATTCGCCACCACGAACCACCACACCCCCTCCACCACCACCACCGACCTCCTCCACCACCACCCACTACCCACCACCACACATCCGCCACCACGAACCACCACACCTCCGCCACCGTCCACCTCCATCATGACCACCTGAACCCACCACCACCCACTAATATATATATATATACATATATATATATATAAGTATATTTTACACTGTACAATAATACCTAACCGTACGATTAAAATTTAAAAGCACGCGCCTTAGCTTCTTTTAAAAGGGTAAGATCGTCAAATAATTTCCCCGGATGGTGATAAAGATGGAACAAGTGTTAATCTATGATTTTTTTAGCGTTTTAGATTTAATTATTCTAAAAATGTAACCGTTGTGAATTTAAGCATCAGAAATTGAGTTTTGCAAAGCATTTGTTTAAATCATCTTATGTAAAGCTACCATCGTGTATTAAAGCGTTTTATAAGCGTGTTGTTGTAATACATATATTTGTTTTCTTAAAATCTATGTGTAATATAAAAGCATGTTATAAGTGTCTGCTAAGCGTGTTATGGCTCTGGTATGAGATTTATCGATGTGATGTTTGATAAGTGTTTTCAGTTTATTGTATGATATGTTTTCTGTTTACTTGTGATTCGTGTTGTTATCCCCTACCCCAATGTTTTATTTTACGTATGTGATTCAGTTTTCGAAAAAAATAAGACTGATAAAGCTAAGAATCTAAATGAGAAGAGAGATGAAAATACAAATAAAAGGAAGACTAAAAAAGTTTCTTCGAAGGTGAAAAAGGTGAAAACAAAACATGCTGTGGAAGCAGACTCTGATTATTCAAACAAAAATTAACAGGATGTTGTCAAGCGGAAAGAGGTGGAAGACAACACCTCTAACCCGGACTTTCAACGTCCGAAAAAGAAAGCTATCAAAGAAAAGAAGCCAGCCGAGAGGACATTAAGAAAACCTTTTGTTGAATTTGTAGATAAAAATTGAAAAATAGGTGTGCACCTTATAATATTGTTGATGTAGTGAATGCTATGACCCCTGCCCAAAAAACTTTTGTAGAAGAAATGGGTTTTGGGTCAATGTTAAGACTTCAAGTAACCCAAAATCCAACAAATTTGGGATATTGGTTGCTCATGAACTATGATAAATGTTTAAATGAGTTAAACATTGGGAGCGGTGTTATTAAGATAATACCACAAAAAGTACATGAAGTGTTAGGGATACCAATGGGTACGATTCCAGTTTTAGACAAGAGTAGACCAAGATTGGGGGATGATGTTACTACAAATTTGTTCAAAAATCAATTCCCGACTCCAAGAATAAGTATAAAGCATGTGAGAGAGAAACTGGCCACGGATCAAGGAGTTGGTGACCTGTTTAAGATTAATTTCCTTATGTTATTCAACACCTGTATAGGATTTATGACAAAATCAACAACAGTCAATCAACGATTCATCACCGCAATTGATACAATCTCGGATATTCCAAATATGGGATGGTGCAACTATGTTATTGAAAACTAGAAAATGACAAAGGAAGACTGGAGAGATATCAACGGTAAATACAACGGTCCAATCACCTTCCTTGTGATGCTTTACACGCATGAATATCAGATAAAATATGGTCCATTTGGGACTCCCGTCACAACGCCTGCAGTCAACTACATATCAATAACTACTCTTAATAAGACGGAAATATACTTGTATAATAATGGTCCTCCCTTAGAAGAAGATGATGGAAATGATAAAGATGAGGTATGTTACAGTTGGTGTTGCAGATTCTACTGAGGTTGCTGCTGTTGCTGCTGTGACATTTAGTGTTGACGGGAAGGAGATTGATGAGGCTGCTGATGCGACTGCTGCTGTGACAGTTAGTGCTGCCGGGAAGGAACTTGATGAGACTGCTGCTGTGGCTGTTGCTGCTACTGCTCCTCTTTTAGTTGGTGCTGCTAGGAAGGTGCTTGATGAGACTGCATGTGGTGGTACATATGGTGATGCATCTTCCGGTAAGCTTGGAGTTGAAGAAAAAACTGCAGCTGTGGAGAAACAAGAACATGATGAGAAATTTGTTATTTTTTTCTAAAAAGCTCTCATCTCTTATCAATATATGTATTTCATCTAATGCTACGTTTATATAACAACATTATATATAATCAAAAACTGATGTTCAAAGTGCATCTGAAACAGATAATGTCGATCAAACAGCTGAAGAAGATTCGGATAATGATGATGATGATGACATTTATTCACCTTTTAGTTTGAAAATGCCATTGGGAACACAAACCTAGGAGCTGGTTGACTATTACTTAACTCCATTACAACTTTCTGGGATATCTGCTTACAGTCTTGGATTAAGGCAATGTTTTTGAAACTGTTTTTGAATTAATAATAACTATATTTTCTTTTTACAGTCTTGAAATAAGGCAATGGATAAAAAGCTGAAGAAATTTGATAAAATTTGCTAAGAGATCTACGAGTTGGTTCGTGAAGGAAAGTACAAACATCTATCTAATTTCAAGATCTTTGCTAGATGTTGTGAATGGGAAGACAAATTCACTAATACTGTGGTCCCTAAAACACAAGAATCTATCACCATAAAAAATATCTCACTCTTTAATTTAGGTGAGAAAAAAAATTATATTTTCTTCTTTCAAGTTTCTCTTTCCTATTTCAAAACTATTTTTGTTTAAGTTGAAAGATCCCAATACTTATACAGCTGCAACAATAGGTTCAGTTGATTCAGATGTTGGTGTTGGTGATCCAGTGGCTGCTCAAAAAGGTATTTGGGCTATATTAAGTATAAGTATACTTAAAACGCTCATAAAACACTTATGCTGTTGTTGACAAAGTTGATAAAGTTGTTAATACAGTGGTTGATCCAGTGGTGGCTGATGCAAATGTTGGTGTTGGTGATCCAGTGGCTGATGCAGGTCAAGAAAACAATGTCTAATGCGCATGTATTGATAAAGTTGTTAATACAGTGGTTGAGTGGGCTCAAGAAGGTATTTAATTATTGTTGTAATTATTTTCAGTCCAATTAAAAAACCCGCAAGCTTAAAAGACATAATTATTGTTTTTTAAATTTGAATGAAATTTACACCACTTGGATCAAAAGAAGAAAATGTGGAGCATACTGATGCAAATGCTCAAACGTGTAATCGAATTAGTGATGAAAATGTGGAGCACACCGGATTTTCAACAACTGATAACTTCATTACATTGAAATCTCAAGATCTTTTGAGAGAGGTTGACATATCCACTAGTGTCACAAATGATAAACAAATAATTTCAGAGTATATATATTTTTGTCTTGAAGACATGTGGGAGGAGGTCTACAAGTCTACTCACATAGAATTGTTCAAGGTGATCTTTGAAAGCTACTATCCTGGCATTTATATAACCACCAATGCAATGGATGAATTCACTAAAATAATGAACTATGAAGAAAAGAAAAAATCTGCAGCATCACCGTTCAGATTCTTTGCTACAACCAATGTGCTGGTACGGATTAATCTACTTTATTTGTACTATTATAAAACGCTCAATAAACGACTTAATCATTTGCATTTCTATTAATATACAGAAAAGTGACCATTATGTTGAGTCAAGGGGTTACACAAACAAACAAAGGCCGGATGTGTTTTCAGACAACATCGAAAAACAAATGGCAATGTTTGGAATCAAGTCATTCAAGGAGGTTGCTATAATGCTCGTGCCAATTCTACAACATGATCATTTCTATGTGGTTTCCTTCAATCTTCAAAAAGAAGTGATAGAATTACTTAACAACAGTGCAAATCAAGAAATACCAGCTAATGCAAAGTTTAAAAAGTTAGAAGACAAATTAAAAGCAATTAAAGAGAATTTTGAAGAGAGATACGGAAAGACTCCTAATATACTGGTAAACATAAATACCTTTAACCCAAAAAACATACATACCTGTTATAAAAATTGTCAAAATACTTAAATTGCTTTCTATTTTGTTTAGAGAAACGTGTTTTACATGTATCTTAATACAATCAAACACCCTGTTTGTCAGCGAATCCAAGTAGCAACAGTCAATAAATTGAAGATGAGATGGAGAACAAGATATAATGGAATAGATTGTGGGGTTTTTTCTATGAGACACATGGATAAATATGATGGGAAGAAACCATGGGGATGTAATTTTTGCAAGGAAGGCCGTAAACAACAAAAGCAGCTAAAGAGGTTGAGGGTAAAGTATTTGTGCCAAATCCTCCTCTCGGATGTAAACCAACACAGAAATACTCTTATCAAGAAAGCACATGTATTCCATGAAACTAACAACAACGTTTTAACCGGAGAAGAGTTGATTGCTGAACTTGAGAAAAAGGTAACAACAAATTTGAATGATTTCAAAACTGGCTGCTATGTATTTTAAGATACTTGTTAGATGTTATGATATAGACTTATGGAGATCTCTAGTCTTATGTTACTACTTTGTAATGTAAGTTAATAGTTTACATGTTGAATCCATGTTTTAACACAAACATACAAATTTTATTATTTCCAAAACACACATAAAAACACACTATCACTACATCATAAACAATCATGAAACACCATCACATAGTAATCTCTGAGTGACATAAGAAACTTTAATTATAATTCCCTTGAACAATTCAGTTCAAGAAATGCCTTGCCCGAAAGTTTTAACTGGTCAAGCTCTTTCTGTTCTACATTAACCATAAACAAAACAACAAGATCTCGGATAGTACTAGCGGGCATTCGAGTAAGAACTTTTGCAATGACATCCCTGACATCCAAGTTGTTGCTAGTCTTTACAAATTCTTCAGAAAGAGTTTCCCGAAAAGCTTTATCTGCCTCGATTTGATCCTCAATCTGCTTCCTGAGGACATCCTTGTAGGATGTGGATGATGATGATGATGATGACGACGACCAATCCATTATTAACTAAAAAACAATAATTTAAAATTATGTAGGTATATGAGTTTTACAAATGTAGTGTAGGTATATATAACCAAAAGGCTCACGGACCAAACAGTTAATATGTAAGCAAAATTATTAAACTCTTATAGTATGCTCACAAATTAAAAAGGAAAAGACTCTTTAAAGTACATAAAAAACGAATAGTAACTTTGTAATAAAAAAACAAAAGGGTGTCCCATGCTTGGGAAACGCTCACACTTGTTTCATGTGATTTTTTTTAAACTAGAAATTTATTACATTTATATCACCTGTCAAAATTGGGAAAAATATTTCTATATTATACACTTGTCAAAATTAATTTGGGAAATTAATTACATTTATACATACTCACCTGTCAAATATCTTGGAAATATATTTATGTAATGATAGCCTACATTAAAGTTAATTAAAATAAAAAAAACTATATATCACGCTTGCAGTACACTTTAAATAAACTTTATTTTACTAGATAGGCTACAAATCAACTTAACTACATTAAATTACTGTCTCAACTACCAATAATTAAATTTTAGGTCTATATAATTTTGTTATTCAATCACACTAACATTTTCAAAAAGATAATAAACATGTATTCTTGCAACAAAACCGTGAAGAACATGGTGAAAGCAAGGATGTCTCTTGAAAAAGAGACATCCTACAAGTTGTTGAAGACAATTGAAGAGACTAAGGCTAGACTCACCGAAAAAAAAACAAAGACTGTCGACTCACGTAAACTCATGTTGATGGAACGAGACAATGAGTGTAAGGCAAAGGCTGTTGATTATCTGAAACAACAGTCTGCATGCTACGACTCAGTGTGTGGGACTTTGGTTGAAACTGTAAATACCGTGTCAACAAACATGAGTTTTAAGGAGCTGGGGTCGGAGATTGTGGACAAGGCGGAGTGATGGTGATGTTAGCTTCTCTCTTTTTGGTTTTTTTGTGATGCATTGTAATTAATGGTACTTTTTGTATGGCATGTTTTGATGAATGGTAAATATATGGATTATCTTAAAATGCTTTCTTAACATGTTTTATGGATCATCTAATGGCTATCTCTTTCTTTGTTAAAAACGCTTGTGATCCGCTTATCTAAGCCGTAAACAACACTTTGTTAAGTCTAAAAATAAAACAAAAACACTTTGTAAACGATTAGGTTAAAATATGGTATATATTTGTTCAAATGAGTCTATTATGCTTGTAACATGCTTATGTACAAAAACATATATAAATATTCTAATATGCTAGTAACACGCTTATGTACAAAATCAGTTATTGAATCAAGTTGAAATCCCCTTTAAGTTAAATTAAAAACTATGCCATATGCCATTAATATATTGGTTCTTAATTAAAAGGGAGGAAAACGCTCCAAATTGGCTCCAAATTAGTTAAAATATTCAAAAACTCCAAATTAGTTAATAATCAAATTACACTCCAAATTATTAAAAAACTTTTCCACTCCACAAAACAAAATCCTTGCACAGAAGAAAAAGTCGAAGATGAAGCTTACTGATGAACCAATTATCGGTGAAGAACATGATTTATATTCCGATGAGGAGGGTCAATCATACGCTCAATTAGACGACAGTGGACGCTACTTCAGCGAGGAACCTAACGACGATGACGCTCAAGTAGTCGACGATATAGCAACGGAGGCGATCGAACCCATCAACAGTTTGGCTACTACGAAAAAACCTACAAGGGGGTTGACGAGGTTAGCTAAGCTACATACCGATTATGCAAACTCTGGTGGTGTCAGACTGGTAGTGGATTTTGATAATTTAGATAGGTTCACTGGCCAAAACAAATCAAAGTTTGCAAGTTTTTAGGGGATGTTGTAAGGGAAATAATTGGCTTGAGACATTTAAGTTGGAGGGAGGTCACAAAGGAGCCTAGAGATAAGCTGTGAGAACAAATAACGGTTATTATTTATTTTTATTTGTACATTTTATGTTTGTAGAAGTAATGTACTGTATTATATTATGCAGAAATATTTTGATATTGAGGCAAGTCACAGGCCTTCTGTGATGAATTGGCTCGGAAACCTTCTTCGGAATTTCCGAAGAAAAATGTATGCCAAATACATTATGCCGAACATCGGTAAACCTCTGAAGCTGAAGGTGATACCCAAGGGACACAAAATGATGATTAGGCAAGAAGACTGGGGTCACTTCGTTGAGTACACACTATTAAAGAAGTTTCATGTATAAATCCTCTACTATATAAAATTTATGTTTTTTTTTAAATATAATGAAATGATTATAATGTGTGGTTGAAGAAACGCTTGGCTTCAACAAAGAAAGCTCGAGCAAACAATATTTTTGTTCATCACATGGGACGAGGGGGTTATACCTACCTTCGAGAGAAACTGGTAACCACCTCACTCTCTTGTTCTGTGATTTGTTGGTTATGTGTGTAATGCATGACCGTCAACTGCTTTCTCTTCAATATTTACAAGGTCAAAAAAAAGGAACTTGCACCAGATGAGGCGCCTGACTGTGCATTAATGTGGATGAAAGCAAGGGAGGACAAAAATGGTGCATACAAGAATGCTGTTGTCGAAGGCGTGGCAACCAAATTAGTATGTTTTAGTTTTAAACTTTTTAATTCATGTTAAAGTCAATTCATTGCCACACACACACCCTTATATTGGAGTTAAACAAACTTGAGTCTATCTAACTTTTCTCAACACTTTATGTGGATACAACTACTGGTTAGGATGGTCAACAGCAGTACATCCAAACTAGCAGTTGTTTATTTACTTACCGTAGTTTATCAAGTACTAGGGATATTGGACGGGATATTTTTTACTGGGTGTGATTGGTTTATTTAGTTAAACAAGTACTGTTATCATTTCACTAACATGAAATAAATGTACAGAACTGCTGTTTTTTAAGAACTGTTAGTTAACAGCTTCAACAACAGTTCATGAAATCTGACGTTTTATGCTTGTAAGGAATCAACATTTGACATTTGTTTTTTTGCAGGTTCAGCATGAACAGCAGATCGCCTTCGGAGCCCTGACACTTAAACCGTGCACATATGCCGTCACCTTAGTGCTTGGCAAATAGAAAGGTGGGTTTTTAAATGGGATTGGGTACAGATTGACAGCAGGATAATATTGGGGTGTGAGTCGGGTAAAAGGCTCGTATAAGGAACGGATTGCCCAACTTGAGTATGAGGCGGCACAGAGAGATGAAGTGGTGAACAAGTTGAGGGCTCTACTTGAAACCACGCATGCTATGCTAGCAAGTCGTGAGAAGGAACAATTAACATTTGAGGCTAGGTTTAGACATCTCGAAGTAATGTTGCCGCAAATGTCGGCAAGTCAAGTAAGTGATGTACGTTACATATAAAAATATTAATCAATGCTTTCAACATACATAATTGGCACTGTTTGTTGTCACAATTCGTAGGTAAATCTTGTTCCCAATCAGGGTGGTTCTAACCAAAGTACTAGTGTTGTGGGGCAAAATAAAATGCCATCACCATTAAGTATGTGATAGTTTCTTTGTTTATTACAACTTTCCATGTGATTTTTTATTTTTCATAACCTAATAAATTGATTTGCAGGCCAGTTCTGTGGGAAACATCCTTACCTCAGGTGAGGCTGTGCAACAAGAATCCGCTCCTCAGGTAAGCCTTTGACAATTTGATTGATTTTTTTTTGATAATTAACTTTCCATGTGAGTGTGCTGATTTTGAGTAATTGAATTGTAGGCCAAGTCCGTGGATAAAATAGTTGTCCAAACGATACTCGCTCCCCAGATCGCGGCATCAGTAAGTATTTGACAAGTTCGTACTTTTTATAATTCCTTTCCGATGTGAGAGTGCTCATTTTCTATTACTGAATTGCAGGCCATGTCCATGGACAAATGTGTTAACCAAACGGTAGTCGATCCCCAGAGCGTGACATCCGTAAGTATTTAGAAATATCAGTTTTTATATCTTATAACCTAATAAATCTAACAATTCCAATTTCTTTTATATTAACAATGAAGCATGTAGAGAACAGTGTTGACTAAACATAAACACAACTACACCACACTTCGGATAGCAACGACTCGAAAAAACCAACAGTAATTAACAGTTTCATATTTTTTGTTCCAAGTTTTCCCTTTAATTGTTGATTAATTCCTCCATAAGCTGATTTATTGAATTGTTTTTAGGTAAAACAGAGAAGCTGTAAAAAAAGTTGATGTATCTACGGATGAAGCTTCCCCACTTCCTGAAATAAAGGTATGTACTGCGCCAAACACTTTTAATTTCCCACCAACATGGCATATCATGGGTATGTACTTATATATTAACTTCAACTAAGCTATATTAATTTCCCATGCTTGTTTATAGGTGTATGAGTGTCGTTTGTTTCTGAATGACAAGCGTAACAAGGTGGCACATGGTAGAATTCATTGGTCACCGGTTCCACAATAGTTGCATGGGAAAGCAATCCCGGTGGATTGCTATAAAGTTAGTATTAATGAAGCTATAAAGGAACAATCAATTATTTCGTCTAAGGCAGGTGAAATTATAGTTGTTGGTGACGCAACTGGTACTTTTGTTGCTTGGCCAGAACACCTAATATCATGCGACCAGGATGTTTGTACCCTTTTATTTCTATTCACGTAAAAATAAGGGCATGTTTGTGTTCGCTCATTTAACTTTAAACCTATACGAAAACTTAACCGAGCAAATATCTATGTTCATTTTCATTTATTTTAATAAATGAACACTTGTTTTCGTTTGTTTATAATCTAAACTAACATAATAGAAAAAAGATAAACGAACGTAAATGAACATAGATGAACAAATGTAAATGAACACAAGCAAACATAAATGAACATAAATGAAAACACTTAATGAACAAAAATTAAAAAAAATTAAAACCTTTAATTAGATGACACATCTAGATAATAATTAATTATTTTCTATTAATAAATAAACAAGCATAAATAAATAGACATAAACAAATTTAAATAAATGAACATAAATGAACGTATGTTCATGGACATAAATGAACGAATGGAACATGTGTTCATGTTTGCTCGTTTAATTAAACGAACACAAATTTTGTGTTCGTGTTCGTTCGTTTATTAAATAAACGAATATAAACGAACTTTCCGCCGAACGGTTCATGAACAGTTCACCGAACGCTCGGTTCGTTTGCAGGCCTACTCTTTTGTTCTATTTAATTACAAAATATCACAAGAGGTCATATCTTTTGTGACAAGGAGGTTTGTTCCTATTTTGTTCTACTCAATTACAAAATATGACATTAATTATACACATTTGATTTTCATATTCTGTTGTTCCAGCTACCACCACTCCCATCGTCAAAAAAATCAGACAGAGCCAGCAAGAAGCCTAAGGCAAAGTACACAACGATAGACAGAGTCACCAAACAAAAGACAAGTAGCAGTGCCAAGAAAACCAACGCCTTAGCTAGTATATAGGTAGTCGTTATTTTATATATTGTATAGCTTATTTTGCATATATCTTACAAAAAGATGTATAGATTTTCTTTAGTGAATATTATTGTTAATATAATTTGTTTCTAATTTTGTTTTGTCATTCTTGTTTACACCTGTTTTATATTACTGCACAAAAAAGAAAAATATTTATATATTGCCTAATTACACACTACTGGCCACATAGAAACACATTAAATATGTGTGGCCAAAAGTAAGACAATAGCTACACTTCAAATTAAAAAAATTCGAGTCTATAAATTACCATTAGCCACAACACAAGCATTGTTGTGTGATGGAATTATAGCAAAGTTGATGGAGATAACAAATTATGTGTGGCTAAAAGTGTGACATAGCCACACCGAAAAGACAAAAATTCGTGTGGCTATACATAACCATTACCCACACCGTGCTTGCTTCGTTTTTTGTTTGTGTGACGGAATCATATAAAACATCATATAAAAAAATCACTAAGTGTGACCAAATGGCATAAAATAACCACACTCTACATATTTTCATGTGTCCATCACTAGCCATTGGCCACACTTTCATCACTTGGTTTTTGTTTGTGTGGCGAAACGACATCAAACGTTATTGGAAAATCACTATGTGTGACAAAAAGTATGGTAATAGCCACACTTTATATCACAAAAGAATTATATGCGAAAACCGGTAACACAATGGCCACACCACAAACTACAAAAGAGTGTTTGAGTGGCAAGTTCACATTTTAAGCCACATTGACAATAATCTCCAATTTCTGTATGATATGATTAGCCACATAATACATCACTATGTGTGACGAAAAGTTTGACAGTAGCCACACTTTAAATTACGAAAAACTTTATGTGTGACAAACGGTAAGACAATAGCCACACTGTAATCTACAAAGGAGTGTTTGAGTGGTATGTAAATATTTTTAGCCATATTTAATGTAACATCTAGTGTCTATATGATATAATTAGCCACATTGTTATTAAATTCAAGTGGCCATTGCTTTGCTATAGCCACACGGTATAGGTCACAATGCTCGCTTACCACAACCCTATTGGCCACATTATTATAAAATTCGTGTGGCTTAAACATGAATTCATGTGGCTCTATACGTGCAATGGTCACACCTAGTAAATAGTCATGTGGCCAATTTCTATCATTTAGCCACACTTATTGAAGAGGCTTCTTGATGGCCAACAACTAATGCTGATACCCTTTAGCCACGCTTATAACCACATAAGGCCACTAAAAATTGTGTGTGGCCATATGATACCTACGATGTCGCGACCTTTGGTTACACATGACCTGAACCAGATATGTGTGGCTAAAGGCCTACGACCACGCTTTTTTCGTGTGACCAAAGGTCATTTTTCACGTAGTGTCATATTAATTCTTGATATCTCTTCTCTAGCATAGCAAACCCTAAGTTCTTCAATAAATCCGGATAAATCAACTCACACGGTAACCTGCATATATGTTGAAAAGAAACTAGATTTTTGCAACACGAGGTTGAGTGAGTAAAACACTAGTTAAGTGAGATAATATATAATAAATAAAAAAAATGCAAACTGTTCCTGAGAGATAAACAATTTAACCAAAGCATGTACACAATTGAATCAAATAATAAAGAAAAGTAAACCGTTGCCATGCGAATCGGGCATTGGTTATCAAAAATGAGTTGTCGGTTAAACCATTGTCATGTGATTGGACGCCGGCCACTACGACGGTCATATGATCATACTAAAATATGTTGGACCTCTCCGAATGCGTTCAAATAAAGCAAGTAAGAAAATAACAAGTTAGGCATAAACTGGTATAAAAACAAGGATAATAGTTGATAATGTGGATAATATATAATAATAATATATCTAGTAACGCATATGTCCCAAAAACAATTTAAAATGGGCAAAAGAGGGGAGTGAGATACTTACCTTAGAAAATGAATAAGGAGGTAAAGGTTTGTTCAGAAAGATAACAGTTGTTCAAGCTCTGCCGGCATCCAATCGCATGACAATGGTTTCACCGACAACACATTTTTGGTCACCAATGTCTGATTCGCATGACAACGGTTTTGCTCTTTCTTTCTTATTTGATTGAATTGTGTACATGCTTTAGTTAAATTGTTTATCTCTCAGGAACAGTTTGCATTTTTGTTATTTATTATATATTATCTCATTTAATTGGTGTTTTACTTACTCAATCTCATGTTGACAAAAATCGATTTTATTTTCAACGCATATGCAGGTTACCGTGTGATTTGATTTATCCAGATCCATTGAACAACTTAGGGTTTGCTATGCTAGAGAAGAGATATAAGGATTTAATATGATTTGAACTATTTACTTTCTTATTGGTTTAAATTAGGAATGATGTATTTTGTTTATTAGGATTTTGTTGAATATTTAAATTAAATATATAGATATTGTCATTTTAATTATTGCATGATAGAACCTTAAGAGCCGTGAGCAGTTAGCTCACGCTTCGGCATTTCCGCCTTAGGTTGGGGTGTGACAGATTAGTATCAGAGTCGAAGGCTTAACATAAATTGTTAGTGGTGCCTTAGTAACATTCTTAGGAACCCCATACATGCTTATTTGTTTGCCTTATGTTTTCAAATTAATTGTTTAATGCTTCTCTTAGTTAAATTATTTTTGCTTATTATTATATTGTCATGCACACACACACAACTGCGAGGCTACGCCTCAACTTCGAAGATAATGTTTCTTAAATAATTTAAATAAAGTAGATTGCCTTTTTATTTTTAGAAAATTCCTTAAGAATTCCCTAGTTTTATTTTTACTCTTTCAACTTAGGCCTAGGTTGTGTGAAAAGTCCTGTAATAATTGGAAGGGGAGAGAACTTTAAGTCGGGGCCTTGGCAAACTGATTCCGAGAGCCCAAGGTAAGACGCTATCCTTACCTGGAGGATAACCTGACCACAGTATTTGATTTTATAGGTCAAAGCGGGACACAACTGTCATATGACTGACACCCTAGGTTGTCAAACGTGACCGCTTTAGCGGTTACAATTTTATATAAACCGAATTCACGGTGGTTCGTGGCTAAATTCGGTCTTTCTGATTGTTATGTTTTGTTATTTTAAATGGTTAGCTGGGTGAAAAATCAATGCAACCCATGGGAACTCCTACTATCCATTCTTTAACTTGTTTTTGTGTTTTTGTTGGAGTAAACATACGTAGTGATTCAAGGGATACTCCAACTACCCACATTTTTGTTTTGTTAGTTCGTTATTTAATTGGTATAGTTAAAATGCCATGGAACGCTCATGATCTTTCTAACTCTCTTGCATTGATAATTAGTTAATTAGTTGGTACACTTAAAATGCTATGTAACGCTATGGGCCGTCCAACTCATTTGGTTTTTATTCGCTAGTTCATTAGGCTTTTTAAACTGCCATGGAAAGTTCATGGGAGGCCAACAGACAAACTTTATTTCGTTAGTTTATTGTAAAGTTAACTTAATCAACAAAAATTTTAAATTTTAGACTGACCTCATCTCCTCATCCAGTTATCACACGTTATTCATATTGACTACATCAACTCATAAGTGTTTTCGCAATGTACCCCTTATCTTACAATCTTTTACTTTTATTCCTCAAGATACGACGCAAATCCCTCATTCATAAAAATAAAGTTATTATAAGTTATCTAAATAACTAACCTTCTATTATTTAAATGGTTCCCCAACTTGGTTTTCACCATATAAATCTTTATTTATTTATCCTCATAAAATGTCTTCACTAAGAAACCATTGTCGTCATCAACGCTCTTCTGGTTCTCACGATCGCCGTCTGGCTGCTAGGATCACCAAGGAGTTTACTGCTGCTATGCCCACAATCATAACCCAAATCCAGAGCCTCAACTCTAATGGATCTGCTACTTCGGCTGCACCGAACAATTATGACTTTCGTAACATTTTGAGTACCAGACCTACTTCATTTCATGGTGAGGAGAATGCCACCAAACTGCTGAAATGGTTTGAGAAGATGGAGAATGTGCTCATTCACTGTGAATATCCAGATGCCAAACGGACTAAGTTCGTCTCGAGCGTTTTCGAGGACCGAGTTATCACATGGTGGAATGCCTTGAAGGCCGACCAAGGACCTGATTTGGTTTTAGCCATGCCTTAGGAGGATCTCAAAGAGGCTATGAAGAAAGAGTTTTCCCCAAACACGAACTACACAGGCTTGAAGCCGAGTTTTGGGAGCTCAAGAAAATCGATGGGGGATAACTCTACCTATTCCAATCGTTTTTGTGAGCTTAGCCGTATCGTACCTCACCTTGTAACCCAGGAGAACCACGACATTCAGAAATACTTTCGCGGTTTACCAAACATTTCCTATGATGCTGTGGTGAGTCGTGATCTCTTAACCATCGGTGAGGCTATGGACCTAGCTGCTTCCCTCACCGAAAATCATGTTTGGGATGGTACCTTGTTCCAAAAGGATTCCAAGCCTACTCCCTGCCAGACTGAAACCGACTCATCCTCTGATGCTAAAGCCGGACCCAAGCCTCCTTCAAACAACAACTATCACTGCAACAACAACCACAACAACAAGCGTAAATCCAACCATCAAAACCATGCCGTTAACCAACCTCCTCCTAACCAAAACCATAATGCCCGAACAAAACGGCCTGCGTCGAACCTCATCCTCTATGTCTGAAATCTAACCATCATCACTATGCTCAATCCCCTTGCCAACTATGCACCCAATGCAATCGTTATGGCCACCTTGCTAAAACTTGCCATGTCCCGCCTAATGCACAAGCTGTAACATTCGTTAAAATTACAAACTTGAAACCTGACCAATTTTGGTTTTTGTCGTTTTCTTTTTCACTCTAATCCGAAGAATTATTTAGTGGAATGATTTTTTTTAATTTTCAAAGTGTCAAGTATAATAGATTGTAACGTTCTCTTGAATGCATTTTGTTGGGATGAGGAAGGACTTAAGGATGATTGGAATCTTCTCAACCTCCTTGGAAAATGGCTAATTATGGAAACCGAGCCCACTTGTACATCCGAGCAAGCTTAAACTTAGTCAAGAAAGGTATTCTGCTCTTCGAGCAAAGTTATCTGCTGGAATTTTTCTTTAAAGTGTTTTCTTACTTAGATCTACATTAAAGTTCTTTCATTTATTATAGATCTTGCTATAATCCGTCCAGATACATCAAATTTGAGGATTTTGTCCACATATCTAATTGTTTTTCAAGATTGTTTAAGTTTTTATTTAAGTTTGTTAAGTTTCTTTAAAGTAATTTTTCAATTCCAAAAATATTTTAAAATACCAAAAAAAATTTAGGTCTGGATCAATGGATGAGCAAGAGGTTTCTACTAACAAGATTCATAGGCTGTATGGACAGGAAAACTACAACAATGGAAGATGCTATTTGAGGTTGCCGTTTGTTACAATGATGTTGAGATGTGGAATTCGATTAATAATGGGCCTTATGTTCCTGATGTCACAACAATTAATCAAACATTTGAAAGAACAATGAAAAATAAAGATGACAGAGCCTTATCTATGTTAAAGCTAAGTTTATCATGGGAAATCTTGACTAGTGTGGCTTATCATACTACAGCAAAAACAATGTATGATGCTGTAGTAGAGATGTTTGAAGGAAATGCCGAGCTGAAGGGCATCATGAAGGACAGGTTGAAGCAACAACTAGACCATTTCTAGTTTAGGGAGGGTGAACGATTGAAGTCAGTTTTGCAAAGGTTTGTGGCTATTGTTAATGAGATCAGAATAACAGACCTTGCAATCACAGATTTCGATCTGAACAAGAAATTGTTTATCTAGAGAATGGTACACTGCCAGCAAGTTCTTCAAGCGGAAACCAAACTTTTCTGCCCTCAAGCTTGATTATGATAGAGACAAATGTGACGAAAGAGGACAGGCCAAGTTTTCAAGTGGCTAATGCTCTTATTGCACCCATGGGAAAAATGTTAACAAAGAATCTGTCAGGTCCCCGATTATTGGTAGATCGTTAACAAATTAAGTCATAACTCACACAATAATGTGTTGACAAGAGGGTTAATGACGGGTTGCTATTTTTAGAAAGAAAACCGTTTGATAAAGGCGGAATCAATAACAAACGATTTAGTTGCTGAACAATTAATCAAAGGTAACTAACACACAAGATTCACTCAAAAGATTTCCATTTATATAATATAAATCATACAAACGACAATCTATCTAGGGTTACTTGATGGGAAAGTTATATCCGTACGATTCTAGGAACAGCCGTCACTCACAAATGTTCTTTCACAATTAATGAGTCTCGTTGTCAGCCGCTGCCAGGAGGCAAGCCCTAAATATACCTTTTATAGGCCTGAAACCTCCTTTACAGTTGTCATTCCTTCTAGAGACCCTAAGTATTACGTACATATTCAAATTACATATTCAAAGCTACGCTAAGTGTAAAATAAGTCTTCCGGGTAGGCTTTGTAGAAGTAATCTTCTCCGAGTAGACTTTGTGCTCTGCCTTCCTTCGTAGACTTGGTAACCTTGAAGTGTTTCGGGAACAGTTTCTGGGTAGACTCCAACTTTCACCGAGTAGACTTCAATCTCCTTGATCTTATCAGACTTTGCCCGGTAAGATCTTACGAGCAACCTTGTTCTTCCATGGTCCCTTAACTCCTTTCTATGAAATAGCTTATTAGCAAAGTGTGCCCAGCAGCACTGTACTTTGCTAGAGTTAAACCCTGCCCGATGTTACTTGGAATATATCATTGCTTACATCAAGCTTTCTCGGACCACTGTTATTAATGAATACCTTGCCCGGTCTTCCAATCACTTGGTTTCATGAGCTTGGTTAGCCAAGAGCTTACCCGGGGTAAACATTACTCGGCTATGAAGAACAACCTTGCTAGATATAGTGAAACCTGTTCGGGTATTCACTAAAGAAGATTTCTTGAAGATAAACTTGCCCGGTAGGCAAGATATCATGTCCGGTTAAGTAAAACCTTGGTCGGATGTCTTAGGTGTGCCCGGTTCCATACTTGACGTGTTCTGAGGAGGTTGAGAAGATTCCAATCTTCCTTATGATCATTTTTTAGGTCAAATCTTGACTCAACAATCTCCCCCTAGATTGGAACACCTCAGCTGTCACAAAACACCTCCACACTTACTTACACATAATTAAAATACACATCAAATCAAAAGCAAATTTTTACATATTCAAAAACGCAAACAAATTACATATTCAAAAATTTTGTCTGAAGACTTTACAAAATAAATCCTATTCTAAAGATCATTGTCTTCTTCTTGCATTTGTAGTAGGCTTGTCTTCGATTCACAATCACAGTGCTGCCCTTTGCCTAAAGATATCAAGATTTGTTAATGAGTGTGACCTTCAGGAATGACCAAATCCCTTATATCCATTAGATCTTCAGTATGCAAGTAGGTCAGGTTTTCATCTCTTCTAATTATCCCCAAAATAAGCCCTTCTGAGTTTCAAAGAACATAGTGACCTGTATTTTCTTTGTATTCATTTTTTGCAATGATGTCATTCTTCTACACAGTGTAATTTTGTCTTGTCATTCTTCTTTCTAGTCTTATGCAGGTATTCATGTTTGACAGAGGATTCTTGTCTTTTGCATTCATTTGATAGTACAGTTCAACTTGGGCTATCTTTTTCAACTTATCATTCCTTCTTGATTTAATCCTCTTTGTCAATTTCCATCTTTTCTTCTCCTTTAAAAATGGGAATCCCTTGTCAGCTTCATCCTTGAGGTACTTTGAGAGTTCATTTTGTTGCCTCCAGCCATCTTGCTTGTATCATTATAGTCATAAAGATCAAGTGTCGCCATTTTCTCCAATTGTTCTTGAGTATACTCGGCAAAATCATCTTTCATAATAATGTCTCTTAATTGTTTGCTTTCCATTATCACTTTTAGAGACTTAGAGACTGAGTCAAAGTAGAGTCTTCTAGGTAGATCCATATTTGATTGTGGTCCTGCTGTTCTTTAGGATTCAGCCTCTGCTTGACTTACCTCTGCTTGCTGAGGCATGCATTCTTGAAGCAGAGGGCCTAGTTAGGCTAGACTTCTTAGGTTTGATAGGCCCTAACTTGAAAGTTTTGATGTAAATTGACTCTATCATTTCAGGTGGGAGGTTAATGAGGTCTGCAAAGTTTTGTCCTGGTTCAGGTGGGAAAACATTTGCAGTTTCAGCACCTTTCCCTGATCATCTTCATCATTATCATCAGTTTCATCTTCATCAGAATCATCCTCCTCCTCAGTTGTTTCATTAACTTCATCAATCTTTGGTTCATCAGGAGTTGGATCTTCAGGAATTGTACATTAGGCACTCCTTGCACATGTTTATTTCGCTTTAAATTTTGCAAAGGTATTGCCCTTATTGGACTTGCCTCATCATCAAGGGTCTCTACAAAACAATTGTTTTTATCATCCCACTTCCCTTTCTTGGCAGGCTCAGCCTTTTCAGCTGGTTTAAAAGATTCTGGTTTATCCCTCATTCTTGAATATTTCTTTCCATATTTGGGATCATCCACACATTCCCATTCACTTGGGTTTTGTCTGATATCATCTTCAATTTGTTGAGCCTATTTCTTGGCAGCCATTGAGGCAATAGTTTCACCAATTTCTTCTTCCACATTCAGTTCCATATTCATATTTGTTGGCTTAGCAGTTTCAATTGATTCTTTTTCTGGTTGACTTTGAGGTTGAAACATGCTTACCACCATGGACAAAGAGTTGTCTACTTCCTCAACTCTTTTTAGTTTGATCAAAGCTTCAATAACATCTTGATCATCAGCCTCTTCATCATTGATTATCTTGGCAACATTAGCTTGAAGGATCAATGCTTCCTACTCTGTTATCTCCTCAGGAGTCAAGGTTTGGGCTAGTATTTCCCTGTCCCTTGTTTCTCTCATAATGTTTTCAAATTCTCTCCTTGCAGCAGCATCAGCTTCATCCTCTTCACTCATAACTTCTTTCACAAGATTTGCCTTAACAGGCTCTTCTTCAAAGACCTTTGCCTTTCCTTTATCCAATCTCCTCTACACATCTTCTTCATCATCAGACTGTTCATAATCATCAATTTCTTTTTCTAGTGCTTCCAGCTCTGGATCATGCTCTACCCTCTTGGAGCCCTCAGGTTGTTCAGTTTCAGCAATTGGCTCCTCAGTAGCAACATTTTCATCATTTTGTCCTTCAGTCAATGTATCAGTGGCCACATTTTCTTCAACATTTATCTTTTCAACTCCTTCCCCTGTCTCCTCTTCATCTTCCTCCTCATCATTATTCTCATTACTCCATACAACATTCATCAATTTATCATTTACATCATATTTTTGTTCTCCTTTATCAGATGAATCTGCTTCATACTCAACATCCTCTATCCTCCTTTCTTCACTCTCCTCTTCATCATCATAAGCATTCAAAATGCATGTAAAACCATCAACATTTCTATCACCAGCCTCCTCCATCACTGTATTGTCTACATTAACCTCATCATCAGTTGGCATAATACTATTCTCCCCCCTGTTTTGGGGAAGCTGAGGTCTTTTCAACCTCCTGCTCCAGGGTTTGAATTTTCATCATTGCCCGGGCCAACTAATCCAATAGAAACACATTCTCCTTTGTCACCTCCTCATTTCTCTCCCTTAAATTAGCATTCTCCAATATCAGATCCAAATTTCTTTGAAATAGAAAGTTTCCAACAGGAGGGGTTATTGGTGGTGAGGTAGAGAAAGGTTCAGGTTCAGATTGTTTTTGTTGAATTATTGGAGTAGTGGTGGGGGTGTTTGTAAATGTTGGTTCAGTTAAAGGTTGGGATATGAGTTCAGGTGAGGTTTGTTGTGTGGTTTGAGTTGTGGATTGTGGTATGGTTTGGGTAGGCTGGGTTGTTGGAATTGTTTGGGGGTGGTGATTGGGTATGGGGTGGGCTAGGAATGAATGTATCTGTGTGTATTGGGCTGTTGGTTGGTGATGAGGATGTTTGTTTTGATGTTTCAGGTTGGCTTTGGGTTAAGGTTTGGGTTATTTGATCTTGTGGTGATACAGGTGGTGTTGGTATAGGTTGGTCAATGGGTTAAGGTTGGTGTGGTGGCTATTCTGGTACTATTTGATGCTCCCCGTGAGGCTGTGCAAAGACCTCAAGATTGACATTTTCTCCTCCCAAATTTGCAACAACATACTCATTCCCATCATTATCATTACCTCCATCATCATCACTGTCATCATCACCATCATTCTCACCATCTCCTCCAGCAACCTCCTCATCTTCAGATAATACCATATGCAGTTGAGGAATTAAAATGTCATCAATCATCAACCATGGCAACATATCAAACACCTGCTCTGGATCACATCTGCTAGTACTAGCCAGATTTTCTATTCGTTTGAATGTGTCTGGATTTTGTAGGATATATGTGATTCCAGTAGTTGGTAAGTTTTCCAACTCTTGATTAAAGATTATCTGTAGGAATCTTGGGTATGCCAAAAACTTTTGCTTGATCGGCTTCTCCAAGTTTTGCACTAATCCTTCAAATATCAAACGTGAAAAGTTGAAACGATAGTTAAACAGAACTGCAACAGTAGCATTTGCCAAGTCTCTTCTCATGAGGGTCCATGACCCTTTCCTTGGTGCAAACCCCTGTATTATGTGATGATTCAAAAATCTGTACAGGGTAGGGAATATGCCCTTCTGGAATTGTCCATCTTTTGTGTGTCCCTGATAACTCATACACTTGACAAAAATCTTGTACAGTTGAGCAGTTTTCAGATGGATCGGATTAGGATTGTTATCATTAAGTTGTAGACATCTTCTAATCTAAGCTTCATCCACTCGTATTTCATGACTAGCAACAGTGGCTTCGATCCATCGACCATTCTCATCTTCCATCAACGTTGCTGAGTTCCATAAGTCCAAAGAGTGGTTCTGGTATATTACAGGATTCCCTGTTAGAGCAAACTGGTTATTGGAACGTCCCAACCACTGTATAATTGGGGAAACTTCTTCATTGGCTGGTGTGACTTGCAAAAGAGCGCACATATTGTGCTTTTGTTCAAAGAAATATGTCAGAATTTCTTCGTCAGCCATATCTGCAAAACACAATTAAACATATTGAAATTGAAATTAGCCCAAAAGTTCTTTACTTTAAGCAATTTCAAGTTATAAAATTTAAGAAGAAAGAGTGAAATATAATTAAGAACCTGATCTTCGACAACTTTATAATCTACACAGAAACAGAGTGTTAGCATAAAAATATATAATAAAAGTCCATTATCGTCTAATCGTGATCGGAAAACATATTATTATTTCTTACCGAGTCGGAATTAGAGAGCTGATAAAGTTAGGGTTTGGATTAAAGCGAATGCGATAAGTCGGTTATCTTAGAGTAAGCAGTGGAAGGAGAGAGAGAGAGAAATGGAAAATAATGTTGAAAAATATCTCTCACTCCCTCTTATATACCTTTTGAAAGTGAGTTTTAAATGCATTTTGTCGTGTAGTGAGTTATTAGCTATCAAACATTTAAAACTTATCCATTTAAAGAATTTTCAGTTAAAGTTCCAAGTGTCAAACCTTGCTCGGTATGAAATTGACAAGGTTTGCTCGGTACCTTCCACTTACTAAGTTTGCTCGGTCAAGTAACTAATTTAAAGTCAAGTGATAACGAAGAAAGCTAACCCGAAATTATTCAAAATAATTCAATCAAGTATACTTTTGATGCAAAGTATGCCCGAAAAACTTTCAAGAAATACAAAGTGTGCTTGGAGTAGATTCCTAGCACAATGTGTACTCGGAAAGTCAATTTTGAAATTACCAACTATATTGAGGGAACAAAGTGTGTCCGGAATATAAAGTGTGCCCGAAAAGCAAGGTCTGCTCGGAAACACTTGTAATATCAAATAATCATAATCACAGCTAACACATAGCTTGCTCGAAATGAAACAACATTAAAACACCTAAGTGTGCTAGAAAGTCTAATATCACTAGAGCTTGCTTGGTACATCATGCATCATATACTATGCAAAGCTTCCTCGGAACAAGAAATGTCTTGTTGAAAGCTTGCTTGTTCACATATGCATAGACTTCAAGCTTGCTCGGGAATTTAGTACATTAAGTGTACTCAACCCGAAAGTGTAAACACTTTAAAGCATGCCCGAAAATCATAAACTTAGTCCAAAGTGACTAAGCTTGCTCAAAAAGATTATAAAACACTAAACCTTACCCGAAAATACATATTCAACTGTTTTGTGCTCGGAAAGGTTAGAAAACATCAAACCTTGCCCAAAAATACATATTCAACCTTTTGAAGGGAAAATGCATCTCTTTTTGATTTAAACCAATTTTCAATTTTATTTTTCATTAAAGATCATTGTTTAAGAGCAAATGGTGCGTTTAGAGATCAAATTTCAGTTCTGTTTCCTTTCAAAACAATTTCATTCATTTGCTGAAAAGATCTCAATAATGGGATCAAACTGACTAAGTAGCTTTCTCAATACTTCACTTTCAGCATTATTATGACAGCATAGACAGGTCAACAGCAGGTCTAGACTTAACATGAATTTCATCTCTTTGGTGATATGATTTAATTTCAGTTAATTTGCATGATTCTTAATGGATAACACATGATGTTTTATGATGGTTCTTATCTATTCTCAAGGCTTATTTGGCTTTCTCCAGATCACCCCAATTTGACTTTGACCCCCTGGATTTGATAAAAACTTTTAATGACAGAACATATTTTTTGAAAATTTTGAGATTTTTCTTTTCAAATTTACAAACATATGTGAGGTTGAACATTGGACTTACATGCCACGCAAGTCGGTCTTACAGGCCTTTCATTCAGGATGTTTAAAGGACTTATATAATTGCCTCCACCCCTATAGTTCTAGAATTAACCCTCATATTTGCATTTCTTTCAAAATGTTTTGTGAACTTCAATCAACTTTTGGTTGATAAAATATTTAAAAATTGTGATGTCACTGTTGTTCTGTGTCATTCTTTTAAATCAGACATTTCATTTTGGTGACCAAATACCAACAGGCTTGTGTATTACTGGATAATCACTTTTCTACCTATCATTTAGAAAGATATATATAGGAACATGCATAGACATCAATGTAACTCCACATAAGATATAACAGTTTCTTTATGTTTATATCACCTTAGACTTTACACATCATGAGAAAGCAACCATACATGTTAATGACTGTACTAAGTACCTTTTGGCTTATTAAATCCATATGATTGGCTAAGTATTAAATGTACTATCATTTCCCAAATTAAACAGTTTTAAATTCAAACACCACAAAAACTCTTATTTGACTGGTAAATGGCTATCCTGTTGGACCACAAGTGGTCAACAGGACCAAACATACATGTGAACATATGTCATTTCAAAGTCAGAGTTATTGACATAGTTTTAAGTGAAGGAATAGATAAACAAGTTGTAGATGCCCCAAGTGCTGACAGTTTTCTGGTTAATGGCTATCCTTTAGCTATCCTTTAAATCTATGCAGATTATAGGACCAAACATACACAAGTGTATGTCCTTCCAACTATGAAAATGACATAAGTTTCAGCAAGAATAACTACTTGAGACTTTTCATTGAAAATTCCTTTTCTTAAGCTTCTATAAAGCTTGAACTGAATAGTATTATCATATCTCAGCACCATTAACAACTTGCTCATGTTTTAACCAAAATAAAGTGATTATGCAAAATTCATTTGAAAATTCATTTGAACATTTAATTTTGACATAAAAACATATTTTTACACAAACAGTTGTAACATATTCAAATCTTAATCATAAAGAACATCATCAAAACAAGCAGACATTACTAACATTCATAGTCTAGCCTATCCTAATAATATCACATGATCAGATAACACACATAAGCAAACATTTTATCATGATATCAGACAAGCAGGTAATCAGTTTAGACAATTCAAACTACTTATCATAATATCAAAACAGTTAACTAACAAGCAATTATAAGCATCAATGACACCTAAGTTGCAAAAATGATCACAAAAGCATATATTAGTTAACACAAAACAAGTAACATATGCAAACATATTCAATCAACATTCAGTGTGTGACCTCAAACAATATAATCAATTAACATATAGAGACACACACTAAGCACACATCTTCAATCAGACCTCATCTGAGTTAATCATCCCAGGGCTTTCAAAAGAAGTTGAATCTAGTTCTGTCAAGTGGCTTGGTGAATAGGTCAGCCAAGTTGTCACTTGTATCAAATCTTTTCATCTCAATCAAACCTTTTTAACTGCAATATCTTATGAAGTGATGTCTGATTTCAATGTGCTTAGTCTTTGAATGTTGAACTGGATTTTTAACAGTAAAATATGCAACAATATTATCAATAAAAATAGGAGTGTTCAGAAAATTCAAACCATAGTCCAGCATTTGGTTCTGAATCCAGAGAACTTGGGCACGGTAAGCAGATGCAACTATGTATTCAGCTTCTGCAGTAGATATGGACACAGTGGTCTGCTTCTTGCAGTGCCATGACACTAGCCTGCCTTCCAGAAATTGACATCCACTTGAGGTTGACTTCCTGCTCATGTTACATCCATCATAATCACTGTCTGTGTAGGCTATCAAATCAAAAGACTGGGTTTTTGGATACCAAATCCCCAAGTCTGGTCTTCCTTTCAAGTATCTAAAAATTCTTTTGACTGCAGTCATTTTAGAAACTTTTGGACTTGACTGGAATCTTGCACAGACACAAACAGCATACATAATGTCAGGTCTTGTAGCAGTTAGGTGTATCAGGGACCCAATTTTGGCTCTATATTCATGCTCATCCACAAGCTCCCCCTTTTTATCAGCAATCATTTTTTCTTTTGTGTCCATTGGAGTTGAAGCAGTTTTTAGTTCATGACATTTGAACTTATTCAAGATGTCTTGTACATACTTAGTTTGGTGAATGAATATCCCATCAGCCTTTTGTTGAACTTGCAGTCCCAGAAAGAAGTTCATCTCTCCCATAGAGCTTATGCTGTATTTGGATTTCATTTCCCCTTCAAACTCCATACACAGTTGTTCATTTGTTGACCCAAAGATGATTTCATCCACAAAGACATGTAATAGAAACAAATCTGATCCCTTTCTTTTGTAGAAGAGTGTCTTGTCAATGGCTCCCCCTTGGAAACCACTTTTTAAAATGAAGATTTAATTTGATAAATAATTGAACTTCAACTTAACCCGAGCCAGGAGCTCTGCCCCTTGGACCCCGCTAGGGGCTGCCGCCCCTAGAACCCGGCTACCCCCAGACCCCCGTAGCTAGGGGTTGCAATAACTTAGAAGTATGGTATAGCTAGAACAAGTTAATTTATACTATTATTAATACACAGTTAGCCGTGCACAGCTAAAGAAGGGCATAACTGTATATTCAGAAAGGAATCGCTTACAAGTGAGTTTCTAGCCCCGCTTCCTTGTTATGTTTTCGGGGTTGTGTGCATACTCGACGTGAATAGTTAATACACTTACCTTCAGTGGTAAGTGTATGCCATATATGATATGTGTGATAGTTATCGAAGTTATGAATGAATTCTTGTTGGTACATAAAAGATCTTCGGATATTGCACGTATAGCCAAGGAAGGTAAGTATTAGAATACGTAATTATGTATAAAGTATGTATGAATGATAAAGCAGGGTATGTATGAGATCGTATGAATGATAGTATGAACGTAGGGAATAGACCTTAATAATATCTGCAAATGTAGGGAACATACCCTAATAATATCTGCGAATGAAGAGAATAGACCCTAATAATAGCTACGAACGAAGGGAACAGACCCTAATAATATCTGTGAATGTAGGGAACATACCATAATAATCTATACGAATGTTATAGGGTGAAATGATCTTAAAATATATATGAATATAAGTAAGAAAGAAAGAATGAAATAATGTAAGTGTGAAAGAAAGAATGAACAGGTTAAGTAAGAAATATGTATCTCCCGATACGTATAAGTAAGTATGTGGATGTATTGTATGTTACCTGTTTTAACTAGAACTCACTCAGCGTAGCTGACTTTTAGTATGCACGCAGGTAAATAGATTAAAGCAGCTAGCTTGAGGGAGGCACATGGCAGGATCTGAAGGGACTGGCATCCAAAGAAGATTTGTCATGTGTTTTAATAAACTATTTTATGAGATGTTTAAAAGACAAGTTGAATGTTTTTAATGAATGATCGAAGTTTTAATCTTCCGCGAAAGTTTTAAATAACTCTGATTTATAGAACTGTGTTTATGAGTAAATCCAACGTCAATGTGGGGCACCGGGATCGGCCTTACAGTATCAATCGAATGAACGTATAGCATTTCATTCGCGGCTGCAACCTCGGGAGAATCAGTTCCAAAACTCCATCAAAGCTACCATGCTCATAATAATACCTGCAATACCTCAAACACGCTCACATGTAGCGGCGTACAACACAGAAAACAAAACATAAGAAATAAACATATTTTTGTGTTTTTTATTTTTTATTTTATTCATTTATTTATTTTTATTATTTTTTAACCATATTCCTGAAATCGACCGGCTCGAATGGAGATTGAGTACGAGTGGTTTCAATTGGGAGCATACTCACAAAGATAAAATAAACAAAACAGATAATAAAGAAAATCATGATACACACTTTACAACTTGGGCTATCTCCCGTGTGATGCATCCAGAACGTCTACGCCTCGGTGAGTGGGTCAAGTTAGAATACCTCGACTATCTGATCAGCAACCGGCTCTCCTATGTAGTGCTTCAACATCTGATCGTTCACCTTGAATTTCCAACTCTTATCTTGTATTTCAATAGTTCCATACGGGAATACCTCAGCGACTGTGAACGGTCCTGGCCATCGGGATTTCAACTTTCCTGGGAATAACCTCAACCAGAAGTTATACAATAAAACCAGATCCCCACACATGAACAACTTATTACCCTTCAACTTTCTATCATGTTGTTCCTTCTTCCTCTCCTTTATACCTAAACGATTACGCGTAAGCGTGCTCCCTCAGCTCCTCTAACTCGTGCAACTAGTGGGACCGAGTGCCTTCCACGGCGGACAAATCAAGAGTAACCCTCTAGAGGGCCCATGAAGCACGGTGCTCCAACTCAATAGGAAGATGACTAGCCTTCCAATAAATCATCTGAAACGGTGTGGAACTAGTCAGAGTTTTGTAGGCTTTTATGAAGGCCCACAAAGCGTCATCCAATTTTTCAGACCAATCCCGACGACTCGAACGAACCGTTTTCTCAAGAATACGCTTGATACCCCGGTTACTCATTTCCACCTACCCACTAGTTTTTGTATGGTAGGCGGTCCCAAGCCGATGGGTAACCCCATAGTGATGCAATGCCTTCTCCATCTGCGCATTGCAGAAGCGAGTACCTCGATCATTGATCAAGGCTTTCGGGACACCAAAACGAAAAGAAACCGGACTACAAATCGGGCATCATTCGTGGGTAAATCCTTGGCCTCAACCCTTTTCGAAACATAATCAACGGCCACAAGTATGTACTTTTTCCCGCGCGAGATGGAAATGGTCCCATGGAATCAATGCCCCACACATTGAAAACCTCACAAACCTGAAAAGCATTTTGGGGCATTTCCTTTTGCGATGAGATGTTGCCGACATGCTGGCAACGATCACAACTCCTTACAAATGCATGCGCGTCCTTAAAAATCCAAGGCCAATAAAAACCATAATCAAACACCTTCTTCGCATTCGAACATGCACTATGGTAACCTCCTGTCGGTCCTACATGACAATGGCTCAAAATCTGTCATCCCTCCTTAGCATCTACACACCTCCTAATCAGTTGATCAGCACCGATACAAAAACGATGCATGTCGTCCCATAGGTAGAACTTAACATCAGCAAAGAATTTCTTCTTTTGCTGGTAAGGCATCTTCGGGAGGTACCCGTCCGCAAGATAGTTTGCGAAGTCAGCGAACAGTGGAAAACCCTCGTCCTGTGCTGTAACAAACATGAGACTCTCTGTCTGAAAACGGTCATCGATCCTAACCCCCGAATCTCCTAACTCAACTCCCTCTAGACGCGAAAGGTTATCGGCCGCCACATTCTCAGCCCCCATTTTGTCACGGATTTCAATATCAAACTCTTGAATCAACAACAACCATAGGATAAGATGAGGCTTTGCATCCTGCTTGCTGAAGACATATCGAGTAGCAGCATGGTCCATGTACACAATCTTCTTAGACATAACTAGTTAGGACTTAAATTTATCAAATGTAAACACCACAGTTAAAAGATCTTTCTCGGTGGTGGTATAACTCTCCTGTGCACCATTTAAGGTCTGAAAAGCGTAGTAAATAGGATGGAAGTGTTTATCCTTCCGCTGTCCAAGAACCGATCTGACTGCGAAATCGCTCGCGTCACACATCAACTCGAATAGTAACGACCAGCCGAGGGAAAACATGATCAGGGAGTTAAAGAGTTTGTCTTTCAAAAGATCAAATGCCTCGATACACTGCTCAGTAAAAACGAATGGAGCATCCTTCTCCAGATGTTTGGTCATGGGTCTCGCAATCTTAAAAAAATCTTTGATGGAACGGCGGTAGAACCCAACGTGACCTAGAAAACTCTGGATGGATCTCACAAAAGTGGGTGGGGAAGATAAAAAATGGTCCCGACCTTCGCTCGGTCAACCTCTATCCCCGAACTCGAAATCCGATGCCCCAAAACAATGCCATTGTGTACCATGAAATGACACTTCTCCTAGTTAAAGATTAGGTTGGTGTCAACGCAGCGGGTCATCATCATCTCAAGATTAGAAAGGCAATGATCAAAGGAACTCCCGAATATAAAAAAAATCGTCCATGAACACCTCCATGGAGTCCTCAATCATGTCGTGGAAAATAGCCACCATGCATCTCTAAAATGAGCGTTACACATGCCAAACGGCATACGTTAATAGGCAAATGTTATGTAAGGCAGGTAAAAGTGGTTTTCTCCTGGTCATCTGGAGCTATCGGAATCTGAAAATACCCGGAGAAACCATCTAAGAAGCAGTAGTACTGCTGACCTGCCAATTCCTCCAACATCTGATCAATGACGGGTAAAGGAAAGTAGTCTCTCCTGGTGGTATCATTCAGTCTGTGGTAGTCGATGCAGACTCTCCATCCAGTCACAGTCGTAGTGGGAATGAGTTCATTCCTCTCATTGGTGACAACAGTCACGCCACCCTTTTTAGGAACCATTTGAACTGGACTCACCCAAGAACTATCAGAAATGGGGAAATCATCCCCGCATCAAGGAGTTTAATGATATCATTCTTCATGTCATCTTTAGATGCCACCTTTGCGGCTGAATGACAGTTTTAAAATTATCCCCCATGAGGATTTTATGAGTGCAGAACGAAGGGTTGATACCCTTAATGTCAATAATCTTCCATGCAATCGCTTCCTTGTGCTCTCATAAAACCCTTAACAACTTCCTCTTCTCAACGCCCATCAAAGCAGATGCAATAATAACCGGCAGCTTCCTCCCTTCATCTAAAAGCGCATACTTCAAATGGGCAGGTAAATCCTTAATCTCTAAGGAAGAAGGAGGACTCTCGACGGAAGGTCGGTCCATCAAATCATCGCGTACGATCCCAGCAGACACTCAAGATTCAGGGCCATGTGACTCGGTGTCGTCATCCAAGGACTGATCGGTCATGGAAACCATCTCAATCTTTGGAATCTCCCTATCGAGAATATGGGTATCGGAAGCAGATCCTCCAAAGATCTCGCTGAAAAACTCCCCAACATGTTCCATGATTGTATCGATGAAGTATAAGGAGTCATTAGCAGACTTGGGGTGTTTCAGTTACTGTCGAACGTCAAAGGTGATGTTCTCATTCACAACTCTCAAAATCAACTTCCCCTCGCAGGCGTCGATCAACGCCAGTGCATTGGCAAGGAATGGTTGGCCTAAGATAAGCAGGACACTATCATCATCGTTCATATCCAAGATGAAAAATTCCACCGGAAGATGAACTTGTCGACACGAACGAGCATGGTCTCGACCACCCCTCGAGGGTATTGCATAGAATGATCACCAAGCTAGATACTCATCATGGCAGGCCTCGGCTCGCATAAACCCAACTTGCGATACACAGAACATGACATGAGATTAATACTTGCACCAAGATCCGCCAGTGCATAAACCACCGTATCATCGCTCAAGATGCAGGGAATCATGAAACTCCTAGGATCGGACATCTTCTCTAGTAACCTTGTCTGCAAAAATACAGAGCAACTAGCACTCAATGGGATGTAAGAGACCACAGCTAACTTCTCCGTATTCGAAAGAATATCCTTAAGGAACTTTGCATATTTCGGCATTTGAGTGAAGGCCTCAAGGAATAAAATGTTAAGGTAACGTTGCTTCAAAAGATCAAGGAATACGAAGTTCTGCTCCTCGTCTCTATCCATGTGGAGTCTCCCAGGGTGTGGAACTCTGGGTTTTTAGACTCTCACTGGTGTGCTGGGTAATTGTTGGTTCTCGACCGGTGCTGTACTTCCTGGGTTGCGCCTCTGAAGCACCTTGGCCGGTAGAGACTCCATCTAAATCTCCTCGTCTACCTGCTCCTCTCCATCAACTGTAGGCTCCTTAATGACTCCTCCTCTAGTCATCTCCGGAATCACGGACTCGTTGCGTGCCACTTCACCGCTCCTCGTCGTCACATCCTTTCCAAATCCCTTCGGTTTCTGCTCGGTATTACTCAAAAGTGTACCTGGCGGCCTCTCATTTAATCGACTTGCTATTTCTCCCATATGTCGCTCGAGATTTGAATTGGCGCTCCCTGATTTCTCATGAATGACTCGTGCTCTGTTAGTGCACGGTTTTGGTGTCCGTAGCGATCGAATAAGTTATAGATAGTCTATAATGTATATTTAATATAAAATGGCCCATTCGCTATGGATTGTATAAGGAATAAGGTCCATTCGTTAGTTAACTAGACTAGTTCGTTAGTATAAGCCCATTCATAATGGAAGCATAACGAATGAGGGCTAGTTCGTTAAGTTATTACCATTCATTATGGAAACATAACGAATGGAGACTAATTTGTTAGGAAGATATAACGAATTAGGCTTAACTTAACGAATTGGAATGTGTGCCTATAAATAGGCAGATCCATGCTCATTTGTGAATATATATATACATAGAGAGAGATCTAAGTTATTGTTTATGCTCTCCATAAGTTATTCCACACCATAATGTATTCATCTATTAAGCTATCAATAAAGTTTTTTTCTTGCGCGAATTGTTCATGGATACTCCTCGTAAGTGAGATTTCATTTTTGAAAATTTTGGCAAAACTATTTATTTTTCGATTATTTTTGGTGATTTTTTGACGGGAAAATCGGAAAAATTTTTCTTAACCAAAATTTTTCTGGGATATTCCTAATGTATTGGGTACTCTTCTTTCAAAGTTTGGTGACATATTTTCTGGCCGAATTTTTATGCTTTTCGACTTGCCGAGGGGGAGACCACGTGTAATCCAAGGAGGAGTTTTGTTTGAGATTTGTAAAGACTGTTCAAGACCTTGCCAAATTTGTCAAGAAAAGGGAGAGATAAAAACTTTCATATGAGTTTATTTGACTTGCATATTCCAACATTTGCAAGGTTTCTTGAAAAATTACTGCAATTCGGGTGGTATTTCATGCTTGCAAAGCTATGTTTGACTGAGTTCAAGACTGTAATTGTTCTTCCATTGGTGATTGATTTGTTCAAAGATTGAAACCTGACTACGTGGGATAAGAGTGTCTGTCCGTTTACTTCTTTCTGAGGGACTTTGATCCTGACTATGTTGGGTACGTGTAAATGGCGGATTACCTCTGTTGAGGGGGGCGATTCTTGAACGGGTTGATCTTATTGAAGATTATACAAGTCATGTCATTAGATTGAAGAATTTGATCGTTCTTGATTGATTAGTGGAGGTTGGAACTCTGAATCATATGCCTAAACATTAGTGCATCCTTGTGAATGGGATGTGGAAGAGCTTCAAAGAGTATACTTGGGATACACGTTATCAAGAGAGGGAAAACCGAAGTGAAATATGTTGAACGATCGGATTGTTCGAGAAGATGTGTGATGACGTTAAACGTAAAGATATGTTTTCTTTACCGGTGCTGACAGATAGATGATGACTTGTTGCTGATTGTTGAAAGATTGAATCATATCATACGCCAATGGATGATCGGGATGATCTCCAAGAGTTGCTCACTTTGAGGGGGTGATCTGATATGAGAGGATACAGGTTGTTGGTTTGCTGAAAAGATTTAAATATTGTCTGTTTGCACAAGCCTGAAAATCATCAGTCAAGGGGGTGTCTGTTAGTGCACGGTTTTGTTACTGGTTATTTGATGTTAAACTATTCAAGATTAAAGTATTCGATAGCTACGCAAAAGGGGGTGTCTGTTAGTGCACGGTTTTGGTGTCTATAGCGATCGAATAAGTTATAGATAGTCTAGAATGTATATTTAATGTAAAATAGCCCATTCGCTATGGATTGTATAGCGAATGAGGTCCATTCGTTAGTTAACTAGACTAGTTTGTTAAGGTATAAGCCCATTCGTTATGGAAGCATAACGAATGAGGGCTAGTTCGTTAAGTTATTACCATTCATTATGGAAACATAACGAATGGAGTCTAATTCTTTATAAATATATAAAGAATTATACTTAACTTAACGAATTGGAGTGTGTGCCTATAAATAGGCAGATCCATGCTCATTTGTGAATATATATATATATATATACATAGAGAGAGATCCAATTTATTATTTATGCTCTCCATAAGTTATTCCACACCATAATGTATTCATCTATTAAGCTATCAATAAAGTATGTATTTAACGTATTGATTGATCTCCTGTTCGTATTGTTTAATTGATGTATCGACGCGGCTAGATCCTTGGTAGGTCTTCTCATGCTCCGGAAATTTTCTCTTGGGTCTCTTTGTGACGGGAGTCCTCTTGAGTCATGAGCTGTGAAAACATCTTTGTTTGATGTGCCATCATTTCCTCTAAAGTGGGCTTCTCTCTCCACCACTTGCTCCTTCACCGGAATCCTGGAATAGATTGTGACGCTACTGGAAGCCGGAATGATTTCCGTTCCTCCATTTGGAATTTTGATTGCCTCTCCACCCCGAATTATAAGAATTGAAAGAATTTTGATTTCATTTTGGATTACTAACAAATTCAACCGCCTCCTCTTGGAAACCTACAAGGCACTGAACAGTATCATGCCCCTCCCCTACAAATCTCGCACAACTTTCTCTTCACCTGCAAGTCCTTCACCATCTTCGCTAACGCCTCAACCTGTGCCGCAATTGCAGTGCTCGTTTTGATCGAATGCATGCCGTGTGATATGGAGTCGACGGTCTTGGTGCTCTCTTGGCGGGTGGTCGTTGATATCCATTCATGGCTAACCCGTTAAACAAGGAAATGCACTCCTCTATATCCTTCATCGTCAACATGTTACCTCCCACAGCCGTGTCAAGCATACTCTGCGTCGCGTACGTCACCCTGTTATAGAACTTCTCAACAACTGACCAGTCATGTAGGCCATGGTTCTGACATAAAGCAAGTAGAATTTTTAATCTCTCCCATGCCACGTAGAAACTCTCGATGTCCTATATCTGAAAATAATGAATCTGATTACGCAAACGATCGGCCTTAGCCGGAGGATCGTATGTCTCAAGAAACTGGGTCTGCATGGCGGCCCAAGTAGCTATGGAGCCCTGTGGGAGAGACTCAATCCACATACTCGCATAATCAACGAGTGAGAACGGAAAAAAGCAATGTTTGATGGCGTCTTCGGATACGCCGGCAAGATGCAAAGTGTTGCAAATATGTGCAATGCGAGTAAACTGGTATGAGTCTCTCACGCAACTCTCTCTCTCTCTCTCTCTGGTTCGAGAAATCCTTCGGCTTATGGTGGTCCAAGAGATCGAGTGTGTCGCATACAACTATTAAAATCAAGAAAAGAGACTTAAATTAGTTAAACTAAATTAACTACTAAGCAAAGCAAAAATACAAGTAGCAAATAACGTTGGTCCTAACTCGAGTCATTCTCAATGTGCCTCAAACCTCGTCCCCGGCAATGGCGCCGATTGATGTGTGTCTAATGAGTGTTTCTTTCTACGGGACTCACAACTAAGCTTTAAATTTTAAAACGAAAATTCCTAGTAACACCACACACAACCGACAAGTGTACCGATCATAAGTAGCATAGACCTAAGAAGTCTGAGTATCGAACATGTGGAAACGCCTATGATTACTAAACCCTAGACAAGACCTTCCTAAGAATAATATTTTTTTGATTTGAATTTTAATAACTAAAAACTACTTGACATAAATTACTTTGAACTAACTTAATTAAATTAACTTAACGAAACTAACTGAAACACTTAACGAAACTTAACAAGGTTTAACGAATATGGAGAAAACGTCTACCTATGTAAGAATCAAATTGACGGCTCAACAAGTTAAAGGATAGAATGATCTCACGACATCGGTATCTAAAGATGACACAACTAAGGCTCGCTCAAGCTAGCTAAATCACCTCTCGGTCTCACTAACAAACCCTAACTTACACTTAATTGATTTTAAAAACAAACCGAAAAATGATTACTAAGGTGTTCTAATGCTGACTCTCCTCTCGGACTCACCGACACTCGACCCTAATGGAAATGAATACTACACAACCAAGGATAGAGAAACAATTTAGTTCAACATAAACTAGACCAACTAATCGCTCACAAACCCAAACCCGAAAAGAATCGAACTCGCTCTCGCGCAATCCTAATCCTAACATGCAAAGGCTATGAGACGACCATACTTCTTTTCACCTCTCTGTCTCTAAGAAGGTGCTTACCCGCTGATTTTTAACAATTAATTAACTTAACAAAATCCTACGGTTGTACCGACTGCAAACAAACCCTAAACACAAAGTCTAGAATCAAACATGCAAAAATCAATCAAAACACAATCAATCAATCAAAGCATGAGGTTTATGAAGTATAACTAATAAAATCCCAGCCACTAAACACATCCTAATTCAATATTAAACCAAGGTTTACGATAGTAATTCAAGTCTTCTGATCAAACAATTCATAAAACCCATCAAAACCGAACAATTGTCATCAAGCCTAGGTAGAACTAACAATTTTAGCCAAGCATATTATTTGGTAGCAGCATATACTAATAAAACCAATCATATTACTCATCCAAATCATATGAAAATTCAATCCAAAATCAAGTATATTCAAGCCCAACTTACTCCTTAACTCAATTGCAAAAGAAATCAATTTTTTATGACAAAAAAACGAAGTAAATACGAAACATAAAACAAGATAAAGAGTGGTGATGTATTAGGATGTTTATGGCTGTTCTTTGGTTGTGTAAACACTTTAAATATACCTGTATAACATGGCTGCTACCTCCAGTTCTTCTTCCCTTTTTTCTACCGATCGGAACTCCAAGACCCAAGTTAGGGTTTATTTTTTATATTTTCTTTTGCTTGTTGCTGCGATCGGAATTCAAAGGGGCTGGTTTAGCTTTTTTTTATTCTTGATTGCTACTTGTTGCTCATAGCCGTCAACTTTTACCAAGACCTCAAAGTTTTTATAATTTTTCCTTTCTTCTTTTGTTGTACAAACTGCCGATCGGGAATTTTTTAAGAGCTGCTAGGGTTTTTTCTTTTATGTTCTTATATTATAACACATGCAAGGCTTCACAAGATTGGATATGGGCCCGCTTTAACTTGGTTCTTCAAGATGAGTATAAAAGGCCTTTATTTCTTGCAAAAACTCGGTCCTTTTTCTCTTTAAAACCCGCAACCTACGAAAGATATGTAACTTTGTAAGATCATGTCAAAACAAGTTAAAATTATTATTTATTAGATAACTAAATGATTAAAATGATGATAAATGGTGCGGAAAACATGTGTGTTTTACAACAAATCACTTGTTAATCTGTTTATTTGAACGCATTCGGATAGGTCCATCAAAACCACATTATAGTATGATCTTACGATTGTCGTAGTATCCAAAGCCCACTACGCATGGCGATGGTTTTACCGACACTCATGTATTTGCTCATTTGGCTTGATTGTATATCTAACAAGGACAGTTTGCTTATTTTTCTCATATTATATTATATTTAACTAACTGGTGTTTTACGCACTCAATCTAGTGTTGATAATATATATCTATTTTATACGCATATGCAGGTTTTAGATTGAATTGAATGCAAACTTTTGGAAGAGATTAAATTCTGGTTTAAGTTAGAAGAATATTATCAAGACACAATTTATCAAGATTTAAATTTGAACTTAGTTGTTATGTTTTAATGATTTGTACTTTGTCATTTGAATTTGTTGGATTATTTGAATATTTAAATGAATTTAATAGATATTATCATTTTCAAATTATTGCATGAAAGTGCCTTGAGAGCTGTGAACAATCACTTCGCGCCCCGACATTTCCGCCTTAGGTTGGGGTGTGACACTCTTTTTTAATATGATTACAAAGTTATTTTTTTCTTAGCGTTGAGTATTGACCCTTTTTGACCCGTTAGAGGTATAAAACACACACACAAACCTAGTAGACCCGCTGCCACCAATAGAATTTTTACATTACATTCATTTGGTTTTAATTCTACCATCTTTGAGAATCAGTTTAAATGTTGTTTTTAATAATCTTTGAGGCTTAATACTTGCTTAAATATAGGAAAACAACTCAGATGCTTTATTAATGGTTAAAGAATAACAATCATCATTGACATAATTTTTTCGTTAATGGGTTTATGTTTAAAAAATCATTCACTTCCCCATTCCCATATACTATTAGTTCATATTTGTTGTTAATTTACTGTTTATTTGAATTAAATGTAATTTTTACGATAAATCTTATACACAGTTCGGTCTGCGCATATCATGTACCGGAATCTGTGCTTCCTACATTAATTTCTAGGTTTCTCTTAACAATAGTATATCATAATTTTAATATGGGTTCTATTGTGTGTGTGCGCACGCTGCGCACATGTGTATTCGTTGATTAATTACTAAATTGATGAGTTTAATTTGTAGGAGAAATTAGGACTGAATTAAATGATTTATCACAACACAACAAATGCGTCTTTGATTATGTCGAGACATTTTTCCATATTTGAAGTTTACTAATGATATCATACTACATGTATTTTTTTTCCTGGTGCAAGCTATGATTGTCCCTGCTACAAATGACTACTTTGTAACGTCATTTTAATGTAATCTGCAAAATGGAACCAACATAATATACCGCCGCAATGCGAAAATGCTGACAATATGCAATTAGTATGATACCAAACTTGTACCGCCTCAGTTTTCATTGCATTTTTAGTTTTACTTGAATAACGACAACCAACGTTTTCATTGAATTTTGAGTTTTACTTGAATAATGACAACTAACATATTGGTTTTCCTTCTATGAAATCATACATACAAATGAAGGAATTTAGAGGATTTAATATGTAATTGAAAATTTAGTTTTCAAGAATTCTAATATTCATTTACTATAACTTTAGACCGTTAAGAAATATGTGACTTCTATAGGCGTTGGCCGATGATTCTTAAGATATTCCATCAAGAAATCAAGCATACTTGGACCATACTTATTAATGAATACCTTGCCGGTCTTCCAATTACTTGGCTTCATGAGCTTGGTTAGCCTAAAGCTTACTCGGGAGTGATCTTTACTTGGCTATGAAGAACAGACTTGCTTGATAAAGTGATCCTTGCCCGGATAAGCATAAACTAGTGAACCATGCCCAGTAATACACTAATTTGCAAACCATGCCCGGATATCCACTAAAGAAGACTTCAAGAAGATAACCCTGCCCGATAGATAAAATATCGTACCCGGCTAAGTAAAAGCTTGCTCGGAAGTCTAAGATGTGCTCGGTTCCATACTTAGTCATTTCTGAGGAGGTTGAGAAGATTCCAATCTTCCATCTAATCAGTTTTGGTTCAAATCTTGACTTAACAATCTCCCCTAGATTGGAACACCTCAGCTGTCCCAGAACACATCTACAGTTACTTACACAGGATTAAAAATACACATCAAATTCAAAATCAAAGTTACATATTCAAATGACATTAACAATTACATATTCAAAACTGTGAAAAGACATTACAAAGTAAAGCCTAAGCTAAAAATTTCTTCATTTTAGCCAGAGGTGCTTGTTTAGGCATTGAAAGTCCAACTTTTCTTGTTCTCTCAAGAATCTTAACAGTTTTGATTGCTTAGCACTTGTAGGACTTTGCCTCTCTTTATAATCAGAAAGATGCAGTGCTGCAATCACAGTCATTTGCCATAGATTGAATTTTCTGAAGTCATTTGTAGAGAAGATCTTCACAATCTCCCCATTTTCCATCATAATATTCAGATGTTTAGTCCTGGAGTCATATAATACCCCATTTGGCATAACATTGTAGTTGACTGAAGGATTTTGGCTTTTACTCCAGCCTTGATGAAAGGTTTATCCATCTTCAATTGTATCTGCTTTGTTTTCTCTTGAGAAATTTCAGACATTTTCCTTTTCTTTGTTAAGTTCTGTTTCGAAGCAGAGGATGTTGTCTTGTTGTAGATTGGCTTTTCTTTGGATTTCCCTTTCAATGTCATTTCAGAAAGATCAATCATTTTTCTGGATAATCTCTTGTTCTTTGTTTATAGAGACTGAGCATCTTCTTTCTTCTTGTTAAACTGTATTCTCTTCATTTTCTTGAAGTTGCTCAAAATCTCTTTTCTTGTCATGACTTTTACTGAGTCAAAGGGAATTCCATTTTTCACCAAAAATTTTGGTTTACCACGATACATACTCAACATTTTACAGATTCTTTGCACATAGACCCTTTTGGCTTCTACTTCAGATTCATCAAATTCTAAGATTGTTGACTTTTCTTTGGGTGAATTGACAATCTGATTTTCATCACCTTCTATAGCAATTTCCTTCCCCTTTAGCTTCTTTCTTTCTTCAAGATGTTTCCTTTCATTTTCTGGAACTTTGTCAGTTTCAGCATCTGAACTATCTTCTTCATTGATTGAGATCAGCTTCAATGAATACTCCCCCTGATTCAGTGATTTCTCCCCCTGTTTTGGGGCAGCTGAGGTCTTCTCAACCTCATTCATTAGGGTTTGAACTCTTTGTAACGCCCTCTTTAGTTCTTCAGAAAGATGATGCTTGTAGGAATTGAGATTGCCTAGAGTGGGATCCATTTCTAATTTTCTGTTAACAGATGAGCATACAATTGACAATTAGATTTAAAACAATGTATATATTTAAGAGAAGAATAAAGATTAAGGGATAAAGAATTTTTCAAATCAAACCGTTGTCTTGAATGATATTGAAACCTACACACAAAGCAAATGTAAGTAATAGGAAGTTTCGAAACTGAAATATGTAAAGGCAATCTCTTTAATGGAAGTTAAGACAAACTTTAAGTACATATCTGCAATTTAAAAAAAATGTGGATAAATTCTGTAAAGTTTGCTTTTCTTTTGTATGTCAGATAAAGAGAGAATCTTGAAAAATGTTTTGTCTTTTAGCTCATAAATTCCTTATCTATTTAAGGAATGGTTGCTTTGGAGTATGTCCAGAAATGGTAAAGTAGATAAAGATAAAGTAGAACCCATATGTATTTCTCAATTTAAAGTAAAATGTTTAATCTACCATAAACCCTATCAAAATCAGAAACACATTCAATCAAGCATATTTTGATGTACAGTGTGCCCGAGCAACCTTCCTAATATGGAGTGTGCCCGAAAAACCTTCTCAACAAAGTATACCCGAATAACTTTTCATAGAGTGTAAAGTGTACCCGAAAAGATATCAAGCAGACAGTGTACTCGGAAAGTCAGATTTTGAAATTACCAAGTATATTGAGGTAACAATAGTGTACCCGGAATATAAAGTGTGCTCGGAAGACAAAGTCTGCCCGAAAACACTTGTAATTTCAAAGAAATCTTAATCACAAACAATACATAGCATGCCTGGAAATAGATTAAACATAAAACACCTAAGTGAGCTCTAGTCTAAAATTTCAAAGTTTGCTAGGATAATCATATTCAAACATCAGGTATGCCCGGGAACTAAACTAAACAGTTTAGTGTACCCGAAAAACTTTAAATCACCAAATCATACCCGAAAAAGACAAACTTAGATAAAAACAACTAAGTGTGCCCGGAAAGGTTAAAAAGCATAAAACCTTACCCGAAAATACGTATTCAATCATAAGCAATCAAGTTTGCCCGGAAAGTGACTAAAATAGTAACTCTACCCGAAAAGTATCAAATACTTCAAAACATGCCCGGAAATAGTAAACCTAAATAAAAACATCTAAGTGTACTCGGAAAGGTTATACAACATTAAACCTTACCCGAAAATACATATTCAACTGTTTTGTGCCTGGAAAAGTTAGAAAACATTAAACATTGCCCGAACATACATATTCAACCTATTAAAGGCAAAATGCAACACTGTTTCACTTAAACCACTTGTCAAAGACATTTCTAAGTTATGTATCATTTCAGACCATAGTTTAAGAGCAATTTAGAGATCAAATTTCAGTTATGTTTCAATTCAAAGCAATTTCTTTTGTAACTGAAAAGATCTCAGGAATGGGATCATATTGACTAAGTAGCTTTCTCAATACTTCATTCTCAACATTATTATGACTACAAAGACAGGTCTACAGCAGGTCTAGACTTAACATGATTTTCATTTCTTTGGTGATATGATTAATTTTCAATTAAGTTGCAGAAAATTTAATGGATAACACATGTTGTGTTCTGATGCTCCTTATCTATCCTCAAGGCTTATTTGGCTTTCTCCAGATCACCCCAATTTGACTTTGACCCCCTGGTTTTGGTTAAAAACTTTTAATGACAAAACATATTTTTGAAAATTTATAAGATATTTCTTTTCAAATTTACAAACATATGTGAGGTTGAACGTTGGACTTATAAGCCACGCAAATCGGACTTACATGACTTTCATTCAGGATGTTTAAAAGACTTATATTATTGCCTCCACCCTTGTAGTTATGTTATTAACCCTCATGTTTGTATTTTTCCAATAAAAATATGTGAACATTTATCAACTTTTAATTGATTAAACATTTGAAATAAAACAGTTCACATTTGTTCTTTGTCATTCTTTTGAAAGATGTTTCATTTTTAGGTAACCAAAAACCAACAGGCTTGTGTATGACTGGATAATCACTTTTCTACCTATCATTTGAAAAGATTTATCTAGGGACATGCATAGACAACAATGTAACTCCACATAAATCTTAGCATTTTCTTTATGTTTATATCACCTTAGATTTTACATATCATGAGAAAGCAACCATACATGTTAATGATTGTACTAGGAGTCCTTTTAGCCTAATAAATCCATATGATTGGCTAAGTAGTCAATGTACTATCATTTCCCATTATATTCAGTTTAATATTCAATCACCCCAATGTCTCTTAATTGGCAGGTAAACGGTTATTCTATTTGACCACAAGTAGTCAACAGGACCAAACATACATTGTGAATATATGTCCTTTCAAAGTCAGAGCTATTGACACAGTTTTAATTGAAAGAATAGAAAACAAGTTATAATTGCCCTAAATGCTTTCAGTTTTCTGGTTAATGGCTATCCTTTTAATTTTTGCAGATTGCAGGACCAAACATACACAAGTGTATGTCCTTCCAACTGAGCAAATGACATAATTTTCAGCAAAGATAACTAACTAAGACTTTTCATTGAAAAAATCCTTCTTTTAAGCTTCTTTAAAGCTTGAACTGAATAGTATTATCATGTCTCAGCATCATTAACAACTTGCTCATGTTTTGATCATAATTTTGTGATTATGCAAAAATTCATTTGATAATTCAATTGAAACCTTTAAATTTGACATAAAGACATATTTTGACACAAACAGTTGTAACATATTCAAATCTTAATCATTTTCAACATAATTAAAACAGGCAGACATTTCCAACATTCACAGTCTATACTATTCTAATAACATCTAGATGATCAGACAACACACATATTCAAGCAATCATAACCAAGTGATTACTCATGAAATCAGATAAGCATTTAATTCACATAGACAGGTCAAACTGCTTATCATAACATCAAATCAGTTAACTGATAATCAATCATTAGCATCAATGACACATAAATAGCACAGATAATCAATTAAGTGCTAATCAGTTAACAGTAAACAAGTAACATATTCATAACGTATTCATTCAGCATTCAAAGTATGTGACCTCAAGCAAGAATAGTCAATTAAAACATAGAGACACACACTAAGCACATATTCTCAATCAGACCTCATCTGAGTTGATCATACCTAGAGCTTTCAAAAGAAAGTTGAATCTGGTTCTGTCAAGTGGCTTGGTGAATAGGTCAGCCAAGTTGTCACTTGTGTCAACTCTCTGCATTTCAATCAAACCTTTTTCATTACAATCTCTAATGAAGTGATGTCTGATTTTAATATGCTTAGTCTTTGAATGTTAGACTGGATTGTTAATAGTAAAGTATGCTGCAGTATTGTCAATGAAAATAGGAGTGTTTAGAAAATTCAAACCATAATCCAGTATTTGGTTCTGAATCCAGAGAACTTGTGCACAGCAGGCAGATGCAGCAACATATTCAGCTTCTGCAGTTGAGATTGAGACAGTAGACTGCTTTTTACATTGCCATGACACTAGCATGTTACCCAAAAATTGACATCTTCCTGAGGTTGACTTCCTCCTTATGTTACATCCATCATAATCCTTGTTTGTGTAGGCAATAAGGTCAAAAGATTGGTTCTTTGGATACCAAATTCCTAAGTCTAGTCTTCCCTTCAAATATCTGAATATTCTCTTAACAGCATTCATGTGGGAGACTTTTGGACTTGCTTGGAATCTTGCACAGACACATACAGCAAACATGATATCTGGTCTTGAAGCAGTAAGATACATCAGAGACCCAATCTTTGCTCTGTATTCATGTTCATCTACTGGCTCCCCATTTTCATCAGCTACCATCTTTTCTTTTGTATCCATAGGAGTTGAAGCTGTCTTCAAATCATTGCATTTGAATTTGTCTAGGATATCCTGCACATACTTAGACCGGTAGATGAAAATCCCATCAGCTTTCTGTTGAACTTGCAATCCAAGAAAGAAGTTCAATTCCCCCATTGAACTCATGCTGTATTTGGATTTCATTACCCCTTCAAACTCCATGCACATTTGTTCATTTGTTGAACCAAAGATGATACATCAACATAGACTTGTAATATCAGCAAGTCTGATCCCTTTCTTTTGTAAAAGAGTGTCTTGTCAATGGCTCCTCTTTTGAAACCATTTTCAAGAATATGATTTGACAGCTCATCATACCATGCTCTAGGAGCCTGATGCAATCCATAAAGGGTTTTATTTAGTTTATACACCCTGTTTGGATACACTGGATCTTCAAAACCTGGTGGTTGAGCAACATACACCTCTTCATCAATCTTTCCATTTAGGAATGCAAACTTTACATCAATCTGGAACACCTTAATGTTCTTTGAGGCAGCATATGCAAGAAAGATTCTGATTGCCTCAAGTCTTGCAACTGGTGCAAAGACTTCCTAAAGTCTATTCCTTCTTTTTGAAAGCATCTCAATGCCACAAGTCTAGCTTTGTTCTTAATCACAATACCTCTCTCATCCCTTTTATTTTTGAAAACCCATTTTGTTCCAATTGCAGATCTGTTCCTTGGCTTGTCAACAAGATCCCAAACATGTAGATCTCTGAACTGTGCCAGTTCCTCCCGCATTGCCTCCACCCAACTACTGTCCTTTAGTGCTTGAACAATGTTCTTTGGTTCTATTTGGGATAGAAAGCAGGAGTATAAACAGATGTTTGCAGTTTCAGAGTGGCTTCTTGTAACTCTTCCATTTATGTTTTCAGAGGGATGATTCTTTTCTACATTGGGAGTTTGAACTATCATATCAACAGACACAGTTGTGTCAAGATTTGATTCATTGAGCTCTTGTTCTTCAATGATCAAATCAGTTGTTTCACTGTCATTACTTGGTGCTTCTTCATGATTCTGTCTTGAAGTAGATGCACCAGAGTTGTCTAGATTCATTATTTCAAACAAATTTTGAAATATTGCAGTAGTCACAGCTTCTTCATTTGTTTGGTTGCTTGGGTTCTCCTCAGTCTGAACTTGATCATTCTCTACTTCTTGATTGTCTTGATTGAGATCTGCATGATCTTGTTCTGGACTTTGATTGTCCTCACTATCTTGTTCTTGTTAAACAATGTCACCTGAGATACCCTTAACAAATGTATACCCCTTTTCTTTTCTATCAACCTTCTTCCATAACCCTTCTAAGTCCAATGTTTTCTTCTTTTTCTCTTCAAGTACACTGGTCTTGTAGAATGAGTCATCAAAGTCTTCAGGATAAATCTTGAAATACCTTATCAATTTTTCATGATCAAACAACCATGCTGCACCATCAACTGTGTTGAACAGATTCTCATTAAAGATGATGTCAGATGATTCAATAACACTCAAATGGTCTTTCACATATTCTCTGTATAAACAGATGTTTGCAGATTCAAAATGACTTCTAGTAACTCTTTCATTTATATCTCCAATGATGTTTTCAGATGGATGATTCTTTTCAACATAAGGGGTTTGAATTATCATATCTGCGGACATATTTGTGTCAAGATTTGATTCATTGAGATCTGGTTCTTCAATGATCAATTCTGTTTCAGCATCATGAAACTCTGGTGCTTCTTCATTGTATTGTCTTGAGGTAGATGCACCATTGTTTCCAATATTCAAGCTTTCAAACAAATGTTGAAATCTTGCAGTAGTCACATCTTCTTCAGTTGTTTGGTTGCTTGGGTTCTCCTCTGTCTGAACTTGATCATTCTCTACTTCTTGATTGTCTTGATTAAGATCTGCATGATCTTGTTCTTGGTCAACAATATCATTTTGAGATACCCTTGATAAGTGTATACTCCTTTTTTTTGCTAGCAACCTTCTTTCATAACCCTTCTAAGTCCAATGTTTTATTCTTTTTTTCTTCAAATACACTGGTCTTGTAGAATGAGTCATCAAAGTCTTCAGGATAAATCTTGAAAGACCTTATCAATTTTTCATGATCAAACAGCCATGCTGCACCATCAACTGTATTGAACTGATTCTCATTAAATATGATGTCAGATGATTCAATAACACTCATATGGTCTTTCACATATACTCTGTAAGCTTTTGAGTGTGTTGAATATCCAACAAAGAAACAATCCAAGGATTTAGTTTGAAACTTGTTCAAGTAATCCCTGGTATTTAAAAGAAAACATTTGCATCCAAAGGGCTTGAAAAAATTTGATATAAGGCTTTCTGTTATTGAATATTTCATATGGAGTTTTGTTATGCCTCTTGTTGACAAGTACCCTGTTCTGAACATAGCATGCAGTATTGATGGCTTCAGCCCAAATGTCACTGGTAAATTTGCATCTGCTATCATGGTTCTTGCAGCTTCAATAAGTGTTCTGTTTCTTCTTTCTGCAACAACATTTTGTTCAGGAGTTCTAGGAGCTGTGAATTGTTGAAATATTCCCTTTTATGTTCAAAATTCTTCCATGACTCCATTTTTGAACTCTATACCATTGTCACTTCTCATTGTTTTAACTTTCTTATTCAGTTTGTTCTCAATCATTATCACACAGCCCTTAATCAATTCTGCAGTCTCATCCTTTGTACTCAGGAAATAAACCCAAGTATATCTTGAATAATCATCAATGATCACAAGACAATATATTTTCTTCCCTATACTTGGCACACTCACAGGACCAAAGAGATCCATGTTAAGCAATTCAAGTACTTGACCAATTGAACTGATGAGCTTTGACTTATGAGTTGACTTGTGCTGTTTGCCCTTTTGACATGAACTGCAATGTTCTTCCAGTTTGAACTCTCTTGTAGGTAAGCCAATGACATGCTCACCCTTAACAAGTTTGTTCATATTCTTCAGATTCACATGACATAGTTTCCTGTGCCACAATTTTGACTTGTTTTCAGTGGCTTTGGAAACAAAACATGTACCACCCCTTGAAACAACTTCCTTCATGTTTAGCTCATATAGTTTGCCATTTCTAGGTGCCATCATCATAATCATTTCAGGTGGTATTACAAATTCAGGTTTTATGATGAAACAGTGTGAGTCATCAAAACCAACTTTGTATCCCTTATCACACATTTGTGATATGCTTAGCAGATTGTATTGTAAACCTTCAATATGAAACACATTATCAAATGAAACTTTTCCATTTTTTAAAATTCCTTTCCCAACTATCTTTCCACCATTTTCATCACTTCCAATTGCCACAGGACCTTCAAACTTTTCGTCATAATTAACCAGTGACCTCTTGTCATAAGTCATGTGCCTAGAACATCCACTATCCATGTACCATATGTCATTCAGTGGAGTGGATTGTTCCTGAGATGATGATCCAACTTCTTTCTCAATCAATGCCATAAATGCCACATTTTCCCGTTTGATGTCATCTGCAATGTCTTCTTCAGGATTACTCCAATCAAAATTACCCTCATGCTGTGAAGTTACAGCCACATTTTCTTGATTTCTGGGTTGATTTTGGTTGGTTGGAACTGAATTGTTTGAAACAGTTTGAAGATCTGATTGTTGTTCCTTTGAAAGCCTTGATTCTGTGACACAACTTGTTGATTATTGCTCATTGGAGGCTGTTGGAAGTTGTTGAAGTTGGGGTTATAGTTCTTTGAGTTGTTGAAGTTGTTGTTCCTTGAAGTATGTTGAAACTGTTAATATTGATGCTGCTGATTTCTTGGTTGATTTTGGTATTGATTCATCTGAAAGTTTCTTGGCATGTTGCATTCTCTGGAAAAGTGACCCGGTTGTTGGCAGTTATAGCAAATGGCTTTAAACTTATCAAAACCAATTCTTTCATTAGGTCCAAATAGAAGAGATCTACCAGTCCTGTTATATAGCCTTTTGCTTCTGAGTGACAACATAGCTGCTTGCCATTTCAAATCCATGTCTTCCAAATCATCTGCATCAATTTTCTCCAAATCATCTTGAACAATGCTTGTATGAACCATGTTCTTTGCAACAAAAGCGTTATAAGATTCAGTGAACATTGAGAGCAAACCATGATAATCTGATCCATGACTTCCATTACCACCAGCAAAGGGTCCATGTCCACTAGCCATTATGGCTGAATCATGTTCTTCAAAGAGTTGGACATTAAACCTCTGCTGATTTTGTGAGTTGCTTGAACTGCCACCAACAAAAGCCTTAGGTGTATCAACACCATGCTCATTTGGTTCTTCAATGATGGGAATCTGTTGTTGGTTTTTGGTTGACAAGTTCCCTATAGGTGCAATAAGAGCATTGGTTACTTGAAAACTTGGCTTCTCTTCTTTGATCATTTCATTTTCAATCATTTCTATTTCTGCAGCCTGAAGGAAGCGTACCACATCATCTACCTACAATTCTTTGAAATTGGGCTTTTGAAGGATGAATTTGCAGGCAGTGAACCATTCCTTAGGCATTGAGTTGAGCAGCTTGGTATTCAGGTCAAAATCAGTCAGGACATAATCAGTTGTCCTCAACTCATTCACAATAGCTAGAAAACGTTCTAGAATTGGTTTCAGTCTTTCTCCCTCCTTATACTTGAACCTTTCCAACTGTTGCTTCAATCTTTGCTTCTTTATGTTATTCAGCTCAGTATTCCCCTCATACATCTCAAGAATTGCATCATACATTGCCTTGGCAGTTATATGATGTGCCACCTTGGTTAAAATATCCCAAGACAGTCCTAGCTTAATCATAGCTAAGGCCCTGTCATCTATCTTTCTCAATCTTTCACGCACAGCAACAGTTGCATTTGCATTTGCACCTTCATTGTTATCCTGTGGACCATTCTTGATTGAATTCCACATATCCACATCATTATAGCATATGTTAGTGCACGGTTTTGCGTCTTGAGTCTTTGTATTTATCGTTAACGTTTTATTTATGTTTAATGTAATAATTAGTTTGTTTATTAACTAGTTCGTTAAGTTATAGGCTAGTTCGCTAGGGGATGTTAGCGAACTAGACTGTTAATGTATACCTTCCTGATTCGTTAGGGGATGTTAACGAATCAGGGGGTGTTTTGCTACGTTAATGTATGTAACGAAGGAGAGGCTGGTTCGCTAGGGGATGTTAGCGAACCAGATCACCTTCTATATATAGTGAACTCCTGTTAACAATTTAAGTGAGAGAGGTTTTGGGAGTTAATTAACGAATTGTTGTCCAAACTCTCTCTCAAGCTTCACCTAATATTATACAAATAATATATTGATAATAGATATACATATATAACACTGAATCAATGTTAATTATGAGCTAGATCCTTAATCGTATTAATAGTATAAACACAGATCTGAGATCTGTTCGTTGTTATTGTTATTGATACGAATCACACGGGTTCCAACAAGTGGTATCAGAGCTGTTGGTGCTCATACACTTGATTTGGTTTGATATTGTTATCGTTTTTATTAATTTTTCTGTTTAAGCGTTTTTGAATTGATTTATGGTTAAATTGTTTGAATTATGAACAATATAGACTGGATTTGGGTTGATTAAGGTATTGGTAAGGATTTGTGTGGTGGAATTGAGGTTTGAATTGGATCTGTGTGAAATTGGTTTTGGATTCGGTTTAAGTCCAAAACAGGGGATAGTTTTTGGTGTAATTGAATTGGTTTAGGATGTTAATCGGTTACGAGGTTTAGTGTACTGGATTTGGAATTGGTTTACGAGGATATTGGTAGGTCGATTGTGCGATTTGTTTGAATAACGAATTCGTATTATGGATTTAACAATTCTGGGTTTCTGGGTTGATGTTCATAATTTTCTGGAAATTCACTTTGAATGTTTGAAGATTTGAAGATTCAAAGATGAATCTGATTCGTTATCATCTTCCTGGTGATTCGCTATATGTTTATTCGTGATTATTCGTGATTCTTTATCAAATTTTTTACTTCGTTACCTTGTTCGTTAGCCAGTTCGTGTGAGTTATTGGTTCGTGTTATCTAGTTCGTTATCTAGATTAACCGATTCGTGTGACACGCGTCCACGTTGGGATTTGTGTCATAACAACCTTTGCCACGTGGCATAAGGTGTCAGAGTTTGTTACAAACGGTTGTAACAACCTGATTCGTAATAGTTGATTCGCTATCAATCTAAACTAATCCTTTGTGATTCGCTAAACTAATCCTTTGTGATTCGTTTGGTCAATTCGTTAAGTTGACTTGTGATTCGCTAAACCTTCATCTCATTCGTTATCTGTTTCGCCATTTGGTCAATCTTAACCTTGTTAAGAGTTGATTCGTTAAACACTGTTCATAGTTTACTATAACTGTTCACAGTTCGCTATAACTGTTCACAGATTGTTAATTTTATTTGTTACACCATTTAAATTTTTGAAACTTTTCAAAGATGGCCGGTATGTATGCATTAGCGTCTCAAAAACATGTTAATGCAACAGATGTTGCAACTTGATACTGAGATAGGTTCGCATTCTAAATGTCCAAGATTGATGAAGTTCAGTGACTTTGCCAAGTGGGAACCTCGGTTTCGTGCACATTTGGGATCTGTTCATCCTGATTGCTCTTACTGTCTTGATGAAGTTTATGTGGCACCAATGATTGGTGATGATACTGTTGGGTATACTCCTAAAGCTGTTTCTTAATACTCACAAGAAGATAAGAAAGCTTTAGAAATCGAGATAAAAGCCTATTCCACTCTGACTATGGCATTACCAGAAAATATCTTTCATCAAGTTGGTAGTATCAAGAGATGTGCGTCTTTATTTCAAAATCTGCGTATGAGAAGTATGGGAAACATAGCTGAGAGTAAGAAAGTGATGCTCAAGTTTCAGTTTCGAAACTTTAATTTATTGAAGGGAGAAACAGTTGAAGAGATGACTACTAGATTTAGTCATTTAATTGCTTAAATGGACAAGATGAAAATAGAGATTTCTGAGAGGAATAAAATTGACACTATTAAGACTGTACTTCCAAGATCTTTCTCAACATTTCTAATGGTCTTGAAAGAAAATGACTATTTCTTTAATGAAGACTTGACGGCACTTGAATTTTTACAAAATATCGAAGCCAGAGAGTATGATCTTAAGTGTCAAAAATCCTCCAAAGAAAATCAAGATCCAGCTTTCTATGGTGGAAGTATGCCTCTTAGTTCAACGATCTCTCAAATCACTACTTTTCTTACTCATGGTGCAAGTGAACAAGAATCAACTATGGTTAATGATCCAAAAGTTTGTTTTTACTCTGCTGGTAATTCGGGTGGTTCTGGAAGTTCAACTAATACAAATCCATTTGCTACACCACCTAGTGTTAATATGAAGGAAGCTGAGCAAAACTTTTCTTTTCTAACGGCTTTTATGTCTTCATATGAAAAATTAGTGAGTAGTAAGATTGCCACAAGTGATTTAACAGATGAGGACTATGATCAGATAGATCCAGATGATCTAGAAATCATGGATTTAAAATGAAACATGGCTATGATCGTCCGTAAAGTTAAAAGATTCATGCAGAGAACTGGAAAAGATCTTCCAGCTTTAAACAAGAAGTTGGATTTTGACAAATTAAAAGTAAAGTGTTATAATTGTCAAGAATTTGGGCATTTCGCAAAGGAATGTGACAAACCAAGGAAAGAATACACTGGTTCTCGTGGTTAAAATCAAAATGCTTCTTCTTCACGAGGAAGTGATGCTGAAAAGAAATCATCTTCTTCGACAACACAAGCAATGTTAGCAGATGGAACTGATTGATCACAACGGTTTAAATGCAATGATGTTCAAGCAAATTTGGCTATGTTTGGATTACACAATGATTTTCAAGATGCAACTGCTAGTGAGATGTCTTCCGATAATGATTCTGGATCTTATTCTGACGACTCTCGCGACAAGTCTTCCAAATCAATATTTGCTTGCATGGCCAAAATCAATGAGGTTAGTAACTCTATTTCTGCTACTTCATCTGTTAAGGTATCATGTGTTGACTGTGAATCTAACAAATCTAAGTTAGAAGTTTTGAAAAATCAAATTGATAGTCTAATAAGAGAAATTGCTTCTCTTAAGGATACTTATCGACAATCTCTTGAGTCTCAAATGAGATCTCGAGAAAAGATTGAAGCATTGTCGACAAGTAACCACGATCTCAAGGCTGAGTTATCTGTGAAGATGACAATTAATGAAAAAAAGTTTCAAGAAATATTGAAACATCGTTATAAGATAACTGAGCTTGAGAATGAGGTTCTTGAGTTGAAAAACAAGTTGGGTAAATTTCGAAATTCTTCGTTTTTGTTAAATGAAATTATCGAAGTTTCTGGAAAACAAAAGGACTCCAAGAAAGATATTGGTTTTGTTGAAATTCCACCACATTTCCATAATGATTATAAAATTAATCCTTTTGCAAGAAAGGAAGAGGATTTGATTCAAAAAGAATCTGTGATTTATGAAAAATCTAAATTGGTTAAACCTGAAATTGTCAAACCCCAAGTTGCTCCTCAAAAACCTCATGTGGAAAGTAAAAAGGTCCTTGTTGAAAATGTTGATAAAGTGATTATTGAAGATGTGTTTGAACCTGAGATAATACACAAGAATAAGAACATTCCTAGTTCTAATCATATTCTTTGCGAACCTCAAGAGTTTGAGGAAGCTGTGTATGGTTCATTCAAATCTCAAGTGAACAAGGAAGAAACTGTGAAAACCAAACCAGTGAGGGCAAAGAAGTCAATTAAACCAAAGATTTCTGACGAGGAATTAATGCGTTTCATTAATCCAACGAGTTCTAAGTCTTCATCGGCTAGAGTTTTTAAGTTAAAAGGAATGGATATGATGTTCACTGAAAAAGATATTCCAATAAGTATTATCAAACCTGAACTTATTGAGAGTGTTTTTGTCAATGAAACTTCAAAAATTCAATAACTTGAACGTGTGTATGCTCAAGCAAAAACATCAGTTCAATCTGACCCATTGAGTAAGGCAAAACAACTTTTAAAACAAGCTAAGAAAATTAACTTTGTGAAGTCAACTAGGACAGATACACTAAAAAGTTTTTCAAACTGTTCTAATTTAGATTTTTACATAAAGAAGAAATCTGAATTATCTGATGAGTTTGCTAAGAGCATGACTAAAAATGTGAGTCATCATCAAACTTCTGGGTCATTCATTCCAAATACCTCACAACAACATCTTGTAGACATGCGAAGTTGTTTCTTATGTGGTCAACTTGGTCATGTTGTGAGGGATTGTAGTCAGAAGTACCATCAGAATCTTCATCCTTTTATCAAGGACCATTCCAAACCGATTCCTGTGGTAAAGGAGATTTTGAAACGGCCTGTGTCGTATGCTGATGATACACATATTTTGTTCTCTAATGTGAATCCTCGGAAGGTTCTTCATGTCAATGAGACACATGGTCAAGTGAAACCAAAATTCATTCCAACTGAACCCATATGTCAGAACAAGAATTCAAACATTGTTCAGGCAGCTTACTTAAGACGAAAGTCTAGGAAGCCGGTAACTTATTCACAAGTGGTTGAACAACAGTTGAAATCTGTTCAAGTTAATGATCAAAGAGAAAACCAAAAGGTTCCCAAGACCGAGGCCTGGGCTGCCTTTTTGAACTAATCACTTTTGTTTGTGTGTAGGGTTCATCCAATACCATTTCTGGTGAAAACTGGATCATGGATAGCGGATGTTCTCGTCATATCACTGGGAATCTCGACCTATTAACCAACGTAAGAAATATTGAAGGGGGTTATGTAGCGTTTGTTGGGAATTCTGGGGGCATGATCACACAAGAGGGTGAAGTTTCAAATGGTCACATTACGTTTGAGAAAGTGAATTATTGCGACAATGTTGATCATAACTTATTGAGTGTATCGCAGATTTGTGATAAAAAGTACACTACGATATTTACTGACAAAGAATGTCTTATCCTGAAACCGGGTTATGTTATTCCCGAGGACATGGTTGTCATGCGATCACCACGATCAAATGATATTTATGTCTTGAATATGAGTTCTAAGGTATCCACATCGATCGAAACATGTTTTGTCTCGAAAGCAACCGAGAAAGACTCGATTCTATGGCATCGTAGAATGGGTCACCTACATGTTAGAAAGATGAATTATTTAATGGCAATGACTTAGTTGAGGGTGTCTCGTTAAAGAATTTTAAGTTATCCGATCACTACGGTGAATGCAAAAAGGGCAAGTAGAAGAAGAAGACACATCCCTCTAAGTTATTGAATTCCATTGATACTGCTCTTGAACGACTTCATATGGATTTGTTTGGTCCTGTGAATCGTGCGAGTATTTCTGGGGATTCGTATTGTCTTGTAGTGACTAATGATTATTCAAGATACTCTTGGGTGTTATTTATGACTTCGAAGGATCAAACACCGGTTTTGGTACAAAACCTTATTACTAAGATCGAATCACTATATAAACTAAAGGTGAGGAGAATCCGAAGTGATAATGGTACTGAATTCAAAAACACTATATTGGATTTCTTTTGTATTCAAAAGGGAATTCGCCGAGAATATAGTGCACCTTATGTACCTCAACAAAACGGTGTTGCTGAACGGAAAAATAGAACTCTGAATGAAGCTGCATGCACAATGCTCGCTGATTCTAAGCTTCCTGTCCAATTCTGGAATGAGGCAGTGAATACAGCTTGTTATACGCTTAATCGTGTTCTAACAGTTAAACGACTAAAGAAGACCAGTTATGAATTATTGAATAATCGAAAGCCTAACTTAAAGTATTTGGAACCTTTTGGGTGTCCTTGTACTATGCTGAAGAAGGATGCAGGTAAATTTGAAGAGAAGTCCATTGAAGGGTATTTCTTAGGGTATGCGTCACCTAAGAAACGGGTTTTTAATTTTACGTCCGGTTTTATCGAAGAGTGGTACCATGTTGACTGTCAGAAGTACACTACTCCTCCACAAGGGAAAGGTCCCGACTGGATGTTTGACTACGATGGTCTGTTCAATTCATTTATTCCATCAATTGATCATCCAGATGAAGATTTAGTTCGTGCATATTTTGAAGAACATTTGGAAATTCCAAGATTTACAAGTTCAAATGACGTTGAAGCTCCACTTGTTGCTCCAACTGAAGAACCTGAAAACGAAGCTCCTGTTCATTATGATACTGCTTCTACTTCATCTAATGATAATGCTTCAGTAATTGGGAATAATGTTTCATCTCCTGAATTGGGTGAACATTATACTAACTTATTTGAAAATGTTACTGTTTCTGAAAATCCTACTCTCAGAATTCATAATTATCATCCACAAGAAAACATTATTGGAGAACTTGATGTAGGGGTTCAGACACGACATCAAATCGCCTCTTCAAGTGACAATAATGCTCTCTGTGTTCATGCTGACTTACACGCATCTGAAATTGCAGCTGTTGCTAAGTTTTCCTGTTTTCTATCTCAAGTCGAGCCAACAACTCCTCGTGTGGCTTTACAAGATCCTTCTTGGGTAGAAGTTATGAAAGAAGAACTACAACAATTTGCTCGTTTAGGTGTTTGGGATCTTATCGATAAACCTGCTAGAGTCAAGAAGGCAATTCCGACTAAGTGGGAATATAAGTGTAAGAAGGATGATCGTGGGGTAATTGTGAGAAACAAGGCACGTTTAGTGGTGCAGGGATTTCATCAGCAAGAGGGTATTGATTACACTGAGGTTTATGCGCCAGTGGCAAGATTAGAGTCGATTCGAATCTTCCTGGCTTATGCTGCTTACAAGAACATCAAAGTGTATCAAATGGACGTTAAGAGTGCCTTTCTAAATGTAACGATTCCGACGAAACCAAGTATACCCTAACCGGTAGACGTTAGTTACGTCATATGTAATGTCGGGTACATGAGTTACCATGGTAATTATACGAGAATACATGGTTCATTGTATTGATTGTACGTGAATATATAATTCACCGTATTGAATATGCGATCAAACGATCGATAGTTATTGAAACCCGAATGAATCGAGGGTTCAATTATAGACAAGATATATGATATTTAGTGATGTTACGAAGTATTAAAGCTTCGGGATAAGTGGATTAAAGCACAGAAAAAGGATTTCGATTTAATAGTACGTCGGTACGTTAAACGAAACCTTTAATACCAAACCGAGCAAGAGACGATCGATCAAGCCGAAAAAGATGCGTAATAACTAATAATATGACGTTTTAAGTTAATGAAAGTCATGGTTTAAGTTTTTGAAGTTTTTAAATCGGTTTTATATAAATTTCATTTTTAAGCCGAAAAACGACCGTTTTAGCCTCGTTTTAAGCCGAGTTAGACATTTAAACCGAAAAACGAACTGAACCAGATTATCCAAAACGTTATCCGGATTTCGAGAATCCAAATGAATGGCTAGAATTGGAGAAGTGGTTCCCACCCCCACCTTCCAATAATGCCGATCGGAACACTAAGGCACCCCCATGGTCTCATTTCTTTTTTTTACAACAAACACTCCAAGATCATCAATTCTCACAAGATCATGATCCAAAACCGAGAATTTTTAGCAAGAAAACAAGGTAAGGAATCGAGTTAATCACGTTTCCATCTTCGTTTCTTGAGTTTAATTGCAAGGAAATGAGGTTTCAAAGATGAAAACCGTTTCTTGCATGATCAAGTGATGTATACGGGTTATACAAAGGATCTTGGTCCAAGAAATGAGTTAAACGAATCAAAAACGAATTTTTACGGTTAAATCTTTGTTTTTGGAATCATAACCGAAACCATGAAAGAAATGGCTTGATCGTGAGTGTAACTTGCTTGGTATTGTGGTATGTTGTTTGTAGGCTCTGTATTTAGTGGTAGATAAGGCGGAAAGACGAGTTTGTAGCTCGTAGTGGCGGAAAACGAAAGGTATATTCGGTTATGTTCGGTTTTGGGAAATTTGGACGGATTGTTGATGCTTTAGAGTTAGGTCATGAAATTTTACAGAGGTGTTAAACACATGAAAATATGAGTTCTGTGAATTTTTGGTAATTTTTGGATAAAGGATGAATATTTGGTGAATTTAATGCTCGGTTTTGGCCAAAAATGGTGAAAAATAGTTAAATATCATGAAAAATTCTGGAAAATTGCAGATAAGCTTTTCATATCATGTATAAGTCACACACAATATTTTAGGTCCGTTGGAGAAGTCTAAGTAGACTTTTAGGTTAAACGAGTTCTAGGGATTTCTAGCTCGGTTTTGGTAAAAAGGGCATGTAAAAGAAGATTTTGGTTCTGGAAAAATTACAGGGGACTATGTGAATGGCAGGGGACATCCAGGAAAAGTTTGGGATTTTTCCAAAATCGTTTGGTATTTACGACATATTTAGTGTTTAAATGGTGTTTAAAAATAGATAAATAAATTTTAAATATAAGAATTAATTCTGGAAATATTTTTATAAAATTCCCCACTGTCAAGAAGTGATTTGTGCAAAATTTCAAGATCCGAGATTAAACGGATAATTATTTGTGCTAATTATCAAACTTTTAAAGTTAAAACGCGTAAACCGGTGAAGTTCGCTTAAGCGAGCTGACTGGTGTATAAAAACCCTAAAAATGAACTATTTTCATATAATCGAGTTAAACAAGTAAAAATGAATCATCCGAAAATAATTCGGATGATTTGAGTAATTTTAACCTATTTTAACAGTTTCCGGTACGCCAAAGACGGAAACGGGTCCCGCGGCCAATCGGGACGTCTAAACCAAGCTATGATTTCACATCTTTAATTAAATTATCAGTCAACCACTATTTTCGGGTCGTGTGTGACCAAACTCATTTTTGAAACATAAAAACGGATGACCGTGCTAAGCACGCAAAACGAGAAAAATGACTAATAGTAGTTGTGACCATGGAACTCTAAACGACATCACAATCTGAGTCCGGAAAAGTGTTTCTGGGTTAACATTGCCCCCGGAATGAGTACAGGACTGGGTTAACAGTGTCCCCAGATGTACCGGTTGATACGATTAAAGTTATATTAATAATGAGTGTATAGTAATGATCGTAGGGATCATATTACAGATTGGACGGGTTAACTGATATTGATTGTTGTTACCTGCTTGCATGTGCTAAGGTGAGTTTCACGAGCCCCTTTTTACTGAATTGTTTTAAATATTTTCCCCGGGGCGGGAAGCATGTTCCTATCAAAATGTTTAAATACATACTGAACGCATGGATTTGCGTGTATTTATAAATATTTGATTGTACGGGAATCGTACGGAATGGGTACAGGACTGGGTTAACAGTGTCCCCAGATGTCTTTGGAAGTGTTTCCGGGTTAACATTGCCCCCGGAGTGAGTACAGTACTGGGTTAACAGTGTCCCCAGGGGTCCCTAGAAGTGTTTCCGGGTTAACATTGTCCCCGGAGTGAGTACAGTACTGGGTTAACAGTGTCCCCAGATAGTATTATATTATGATATGGATTTATCATGGTTTACTCAAATTGTGAAACTCACCAACTATTCGTAGTTGACCCGTTTTCTCACCTGCTTTTCAGGTACAATTAAGATGATGTGATTGCTTACGTGCTAAGTGCTTGATGTGTGTAAGATTTGCGTGCAGGATGTTAGGATACATTATAACAAATAGAATTGTGTATCGTATTGTATAATGCGTGTATCACCTAGACGGTAATGAAATACAAGATAATGTAATTTGAAGTATATTAATGCATTCAGTTTTCTTTATAAACAATGTGGTTGATATCAGAGGTGTCTGTCGCATCCCGTTTACGTTTCCGCTGCGGTTGCGGGGTGTTACACTAAATGGGGAACTTCACGAAGAAGTGTTTGTCCTACAACCTCCAGGTTTTGAGGATCCTGATTATCCTAACCGTGTTTACCGTTTAAACAAGGCATTATATGGTCTTCATCAAGCCCCGAGAGCTTGGTATGGCACGTTCGCCGACCATTTGACGGATAACGGCTTCAAACGTGGAACGGTTGACTGCACTTTATTTTACAAGAATATTGGTGATGATCTTCTCCTAGTCCAGATTTATGTTGATGATATTATTTTTGGGTCTACAAACGACACATTGTGTAAGGAGTTCGAGAAGTCCATGCAAACAAAGTTCGAAATGAGCTCGATGGAAGAGATGAATTTCTTTTTAGGGCTGCAGGTTCACCAGTCTGATAAGGGAATCTTCATTTATCAGACAAAATATGTGAATGATGTCTTGGAACGGTTCAAGATTAATGCTGGAAAAATCCCTTCTACTCCTCTTCCAGTGGGTCACAATTTATCACTGGATGAATTGGAGGATACCGTTGATCCGACCCTTTATCGTGCTATGATTGGTTCTCTAATGTAGTTAACTGTTTCTGGACCCGACATAATGTTTGCTATTTGTTTGTGTGCTAGGTACCAAGCTAGTCCCCAAGTGACTCACCTGGCAGCGGTCAAGCGTATTTTGCAATATCTACGGGGAAATCCTGACATCGGGTTATGGTACTCCAAAGATAATACTTTCGATCTTACCGCCTACTCAGACTCAGATTATGGAGGATGCAAGATCAATTTCAAGCCTACTACAGCGGGATGTCAATTCTTAGGAAGCCGGCTTGTTTCCTGGCAGTGTAAGAAGCAGACAACGGTCTCCACTTCAACCGCCGAAGCTGAGTATGTTGCAGCCTCGAGTTGCTGTTCCCAGGTTTTGTGGATACAACAACATCTTCGCGACTACGGTTTGAAGTTTCTTACTACTCCCATCTTGATTGATAATTCTGCTGCTATTAGTATCAACAAGAATCCCGTACAACATTCTAAAACGAAACATATCGAAATTCGATATCATTTTATACGGGATTGCTATGAAAAGAAATTAATTGATCTTGAGAAAGTGCACACAGATTTTCAAAAAGCCGATCTATTTACCAAAGCGTTTGATAAAACACGCTTTAACTTTTTGCTTGGTTTAAATGGATTGAAGACCCTTGCTGAGATCCTAAAATTAGGATAATTATCTTTAAATTGCTTTATTGTTTTAGCTTAACTTCTTTATGTTTTTAGGTTTTGGGGGGAGAATTTTAGAAAATACAAAAAGAGTGTGTTTTTCGTTTGTATAGATAAAATCCAAAAACATTATAAAATTTCAAAATTCAAAAATATTGTGATTTATGTTCTTTAATGTTTTTATTTTAAATATTTACAAAAACCAAAAACATTTTAAAATTTTGAAAAAAACAAAAAGAATGTGATTTATGTTTGTACAGAAAAATCCGAAAATCCAAAAAGATTGTGAAGTTTATTGTGTTTATAAGAAAATTGAAAAGAGAAAAACCAAAAAGATTTTTGCAGGCGTTTTTAGATTATTTTCTCGCTGAAAATTATGTCGGTTATTTAAGTTTGTGAAGCATGCTTGCATGTCTTGGTCCTATTATTCACTAGTGAATTGATGGTTAGCCATTTATTTATAAACTTAAGTTAACTGGGGCGATTAAATTTATCTTTTCTTTATTTTATGCTCTTCAAAATTTTGAGTTTTTGAAGCAAAAAGAGAACATGATAGTACATTGATTATCTTGACCCCAAATCCAGAAAAAAGTAAGCTTAAAAGACTATGTGCTTAATTGCATTGGTGCATTGGTAGGTCTTAAAACAACCCAGTAGAGTAAAGTATGTGATATAAACATAAAGAAACGCCAAATTGAAAGGGGTGTTAGTCTCTAGCAAAAGTCTCGGTGAGGATGGCAGAAATGTAATAACCAGTCATACTCAAGCCTTATATTGTTGACCACCCAAAAATAAAATAAAGCAAATAACAAGCGTTAGGATTCTGGACACTGTGAGTCTTTATGCGGCTTAATCATCTGGGTATTCATAAGCATGAATATTTCACTCGCTTTCTAGAGCAAAACCAAATTCATTAAACTTGATCACTGATGTACTTAGTACAAACTTCCAAATTACTGACTTGATCAAAATCCGATGTTAGTCATACATTTGTTCCTCCCTTGCGCGCGTCTTAATTCCATTAAGAAACGGACCCCAGGGGATACAATGTATGTTAGCTGACAGATGGACTCGTGCATACTCACTCACAGTAAAGGAAACTTGATGCATTGCTCAAAATTTCAAAATTGGTATCAAAAATTTTGATCAACAATATAATGGTTTAAGTCAAGTTGGGGTGATTTAGCAAAAATCAAATTAAGCTTGAACTGAGATTAGAGGCTGATAGTTTCTGATATTCTGTTCTTTAATTGAACAAATTAATCATATCACAAAAATACTTGAATGTGTATTATTAGATTTATGTGGATAACAATACCAATGACCGACTTATCGCCAGTCTAATATCGCTGAAATATAAAACTGTGATGGAAGGGCAATTTGGTTAATATGATTCTCTGCTCAAAACTCAACAAAAATACAAAAATATATTTCGTTTGATAAATCATTGAAAACACAAAAATATTGTCTATTTTTATGATTCGGATATTCTTCTGTAAATACATTCTTTATTCTTTATTTTACAAAATACCAAAATATTTTCTTTCTTTTTCTTTTTAAATATTTTTAAGTTAGGTTTCGGAAAAATGAAACGTTTTTAAGGTATTGTAGTTATCGAGATACACCTAGTTCGTTATCGATAATTCTATTATTTAATTCTTTTAATTATTTAATTTAAAATTAAATAAAAGATTTTATTTCGTTAAGAAATCCAATTCGTTATATATGGATAACGAACTAGGTGATTCTTTAGCGAACTACCTTCTGGTTCGCTAACCTAATTCGCTTCCGCACTCTGTAACGAATTATCCCTTTGTTATGCATATTTAACGAATCAAGCCACGAATCATATCTTGATTCGCTAACTTAATGAAACGAATCAGGAAGTGATTCGCTAACCTAAGGTAACGAATGAATTAGCGAATGGGCTAATTCGCTAACTTTAATTCAAACGAAGTACCTACTTCTTGTCAGCTGTACCTCGGGTTGTGTGCAAGGTTATAAAAGACAAGAAAACGAGCAGTTCCCCACTGTTCGCCTTCTTCCTTCACCTTAAAGTAACCTTATTCAAAATTTTCTGTGAAATTTCAACCTTCACGTTTTGATATTTCTAAGATATCTTTGGATTTCTAAGGTATAGACGATTATTGTGATCTAATTTTCGTCATAAATGGTTGTGATTTGTTAGCTAAATTATTGATTTTTAAGGGTTTAAGGGTTTCCGAGTTTTTAAACCTATTTATGTATAATTTATGTTAATAACTTGATGATTTAGATGTCATTGTGATCTGAATGTGATTTCGATACCCTTGGTGGACTCAAATCAACATTTGATTATTGTTTGCTGGGTTAATTATGTGTTCATGGTCTCGGTGTTTAAGTTTTAGTTAGTTTAACTTAAGTATTTAGAGATGTTGAGCCTCAATCTCATCGATCTTAGCTTATGAGCGTGATTCCGAGTACAACGAGATCATTATCTCGATGGTTCAACGTTAGTTATGGCCTATTTGAATCTGAGTTTATAATGTTGACTGTTGTTGTTCTTCCTGATTTTGACCTTGACTATGCGAGTCAAAGAGAAAGTTTTAATTTTTGACCATTCGTTAAGCTTAGCGAATTGGGACTGTTTCGTGTCCAATTCGTTAAGATTTTACACGAACTTGATTAGCGAATAAGATATTACACGAATCATAATTTGATTCGCTTAGAATATAACGAGCTAAAGTATAGTTCGCCAAAATTCAAATAGTAATTCGTTATGATCAGTTCGTTAGAAATTTATTTGATAGCGAATCATCTAAATTAACGAATGACATTTATGATAATAAATTAAAGTTCAATATTCATTTAATTTAATTAAAAGTATTTAAATCATCTAAACGCGTAAATAACTTAACTACACATTTGCTTTGACGAAAGATAAACACCATTTATGAATATCTTGATATATTTCTCATCTTCTTATACTTGTTTTTACTTATATAGTAAAAATGGCTGACAAAAGAGAAACAAAATCAACCTCCACAATGAGACCTCCTCCTCCGCCAACAACTACTTCTCCTCCTCCTCCACTCCGCCTAGTGATGTCTCATTCATGAGAATCACTTGGCCTCAAGGACCTGTTCAACCGGTACACCCATCCTTATACAACTTGCCACCTGGTCGTCAGACTGAGATGCTGTTTAATCTGCTGCATCTTTATGAAAATCAAATGGCAGCAGATCGACAGAACCAAGAACGACTCATGGAACATCAGAAGCGATTGATGAGTTACGTTTCATTTTGTCAGAAGGAGATGAAATCGTTGCGTGCGATTATTGAGTCTCAGGGGGTGAAGTTAAATGAACAAGAAGAGTTAATTTTACAATTAACTTGTAAAGAAGATGCCCTAAAGAAACTCAAGAACGACGATGAAGATCCTGATGAATCCGGTGCAGGAGGTGAGCCTAAACAATCTCACGGTTCATCTGCTGGTGCTGGTACAAGTGGGGGTGAAGACTCAAGTCAACAGATTGTCGTTTATCATGATCCTACAGCTGCCAAGCCGATTGAAATGATTGCGGCTAATACGGTGATATTTGTAGATGGATCTGGGGTGGTGAAGAGTGTGGTGAATAGGGACGAGATACAGGTTGGTGAGTTTGTAGAAAGATCCTTGACATGGGAGCAGATTTCAATACTTCTTGGGCTGAATGATGATCAATTGAATGTGTTAGAGGCTGAGCCCGATGTTGAGGTTGTGAATGAAGAAGGGTTGGATGAGGATCCGTCGTTTATGAATACGGATTTTATTTATGAGAATGAGGACATTAAGATAGAGGATGTGACTGCTGATGAGTACCCGGACTTGTATCAACACACGAACGTTGATCAAGGTGCTCCGGTATTTCAAGAAGAGGTGTTTAAAGAGACTGAGGATGAATTGGAAAAGGTTGTGCAGCGAACAGTACCCTCACTCAAAGAAGTGACTGATGAGGACGTAGAAAGATGGTTCAAAGGTCATAAAGTGGGTAAAATTATCAATGCTTATCGTTATTTAGATTAAGAAAGAAAAGATACTGATGCTGCTTGGGTTAAGGCTAATCAGGTGACTACCTTCAAGACCGTTTCAAAGGTACATGGTGACATTGTTTCATGGGCTTATGATTCGGACCTTAAAGTATGTATAGTCAAGTGGGAAAAGGGTGTCCAGTATTACGAGAAGATAATGGATGTTCTTACATTGCCACGGTGGGATGTTCGTACCCTCGCGAGACGTCCATTTATCAATCGTGGGGGTTACCGAACAGCTGAGTGGTTTCACCAACACTTACTATTCGAGGTCAATCATGGCTTCAAATTCTTCAAGCCCCAGGTCCCAAGACGTAAGCGCATTGACGAGATTGATCCAAGGACCGGCTAGAAGAAACTTGTCTTGAAAGTGAAGCCGCCAAAGACGATGAAAAAGGTTCCTGTGACGACGATGCCTCAACATATGCATCTCTCTTTCAACCGCTGGTACTATGACAATCGTACTGGCGAGGCCGTCATTGTTCTTGGAAGTGGACTGTAGACTGAACTCATTAAGATAATCGACCCGATGTGGTTGGTTAATTTATCAGAGAGAGACAATGATGTGCTACACAGGAAGCAAATTTTGATCGAGCGCCGAGAAGATTACGACCTGGCTATGCAATTCCAACGAGTCGTTCGTGTGTGTCATGAGCATGGAATTCATAGTTGCAGAGACTGGCAGTCTAAGCGCTTAAAATAATTTAAAGACAAAGAGCTCAAGACGAGGGGGTGTCTGTTAGTGCACGGTTTTGCGTCTTGAGCCTTTGTATTTATCGTTAACGTTTTATTTATGTTTAATGTAATAAATAGTTTGTTTATTAAGTAGTTCGTTAAGTTATAGGCTAGTTCGCTAGGGGATGTTAGCGAACTAGACTGTTAATGTATACCTTCCTGATTCGTTAGGGGATATTAACGAATCCGGGGGTGTTTCGCTACGTTAATGTATGTAACGAAGGAGAGGCTGGTTCGCTAGGGGATGTTAGTGAACCAGATCACCTTCTATATATAGTGAACTCCTGTTCACAATTTAAGTGAGAGAGGTTTTGGAAGTTAATTAACGAATTGTTGTCCAAACTCTCTCTCAAGCTTCACCTAATATTATACAGATAATATATTGATAATAGATATACATATATAACACTGAATCAATGTTAATTATGAGATAGATCCTTAATCGTATTAATAGTATAAACACAGATCTGAGATCTGTTCGTTGTTATTGTTATTGATACGAATCACACGGGTTCCAACAGCATACGGCTGCTTCAAAGAGTACCTTCCACTTGGTAAAGTTTTCCTGTCCATACAATCTTGGAATCTTGTTAGTAGACACTTCTTGTTCCTCATATCCAGACATTTTTGAACGAATCAAAATCAGTTTTTTTGTAAAAACAGAGTTTCAAAAATAATCAGATCTGAAAACAGGTTGTTCAGATCTGATGTGTCTGATATGATTAGAGCATGATTTATAAATAAAGATTAAAGCTTTAGTTGAAATAAGGAAGAGAAAACGAAAACACCAATAGATTGTAGATCTGAAAGAAAAATGAAGAACAGAGCTGTTGGCGTCACTTTTCAATAGAACAGTTGTCTGCTTATTTCATCTTTCTTTAAATCTTCAATCAACAACAAGAATCTTACTAAAATAGCAGCAACAATCTCTGATACCACTTGTCAAGTCCCCGATTTCAGCTGGATCTTACTCAAATCATGTCATAACTCACACAAATAAATGTGTCGACAAGGGAGTTAATGACGGGTTGCTATATTTAGAAAGATTACCGTTTATTAAAGGCGGAATCAATAATAAACATGGTAGTTGCTATCAATAATCAAAGGTAACTAACACACATAAAATTCACTCAAAATATTTCCATTCATACAAAGTTAATCATACAAAAGGATAATCGATTTAGGGTTTCTTGGTAGGAAAGTTATGTCCGTACGATTCTAAGAACGGCTGTCTCTCAATAAATGTTCTCACTCAGTATCGTATACAGTCGCTATCCTAGGTGTGCCCTATTTATTCCTTTTATAGGCCTGACACCTTTGGACAACTGTCATTCCTTCTAGAAACCCTAAATGATAAAACATATTCAAATTATATATTCAGAAATAATCCTAAGTGTAAAACAAGTCTTCCGGGTAGGCTTTGCATCAATCATGTCTTTCCGAGTATGCTCTGCCATCCTTCATAATTTGGTAACATAGAAGTGTGCTCAGGATTAGTTTACGGGTAGACTTTACTTGAGGAGTATTTTACCAAGTAAAATACTCACTGGGTAGACTTCAATTTTCTTGACTTTGCCAGACTTTGCCCGACAAACCCTTACGAGCAACCTTGTTCTTCAATGGTCCCTTCAACCCTTTGCTAGTGAATAGCTTATTAGCAAAGTGTGCTTGGTAGCACTGTTCCTTGCTTGAGTTGAACCTTGCCCGATGATTCTTTAGATATTCCATCAAGACATCAAGCATACTTGGACCATACTTATTAATGAATACCTTGTCGGTCTTCCAATTAATTAGCTTCATGAGCTTGGTTAGCCTAAAGCTTACTCGGGAGTGAGCTTTACTTGGCTATAAAGAACAGACTTGCTTGATAAAGTGATCCTTGCCCGGATAAGCATAAACTAGTGAACCATGCCCGGTAATACACTAACTTGCAAACCCTGCCCGGATATCCACTAAAAAAGACTTCAAGAAGATAACCCTGCCCGATAGACAAAATATCGTACCCGGCTAAGTAAAAGCTTGCTCGGAAGTCTAAGATGTGCCTGGTTCCATACTTAGTCATTTCTGAAGAGGTTAAGAAGATTCCAATCTTCCATCTGATCAGTTTTGGGTCAAATCTTGACTCAACAGTTTTTTAGTACTTCTTTTCGTATGAATATACTGAAATTATAAGTTATGTTGTCGTCTCAAAATACATATTCATAAGCATATTGTCATTTGAAATTATATATGTGTGTGTATGTAACAACTCGGGTTTTCGAAACTTGTACTTTTACCCGACTCGATTCGAGGTTCGGGTTATTAAACATATCGAGCTTATCAAACTAAATTCAGTATTTAATTAATAATTTATTTTTATAAAAATATATTTAGTGTATTTACTCTTTTAGCCCAAAGTATAAAGTTTAATCTCTTTCATATCAAATTTCAAAATCTAGGGTTTAATCTGTAAATTCTGTTATAATCCATATTACAAGATGGATAATCCATCCCCAAACCCGACCCATATTCAAATTCGTGAACCCTTGATCAGTCAATCAACAAATTAAGTGTCCAATGTCGTTTATAATTAACTTTTGATTAAGGAATCAAATTCGTGCATGATTCCCGGCATCACCATTAATGTAATTGAACTAATTATGACATGTTGACTCGTTCTTCCCTGTTTATACCAAGCCGACGCGCATTACCAGCCATAGACCGCGTAAACGTTGATAATTTCTCAATTAATTTCATAAACACCTTCCTTACAAGGTGACCATCAATAACCCTATAAATAATTGAATCCATTGCACCTGCTTATACCCGTTCATTACCTCCTTTTGCCGACCCTATTTTCCCTCTCGTTCTCCCTCTTCTGAATTCGTTACAAGGTAATTCTATATATGTTTTGGGTCGCGATTGCAAGGGGATCAAAACCCCTAAGCTGGTTTTGATTAATTATAATCGATTGAAGCAAATCAGATTTCTAGGGTTTATGATCAAATCTGGGTTTGTCTTGCTGGTGTTTATATTTAATGGAAACTAGCTTATAACGCATGTGCTGGTTAAGCCCAACTGGTTAATACTTGTGTGTTGTAAGGTGGAGATCACGGTTTCGATTCCCCTTACACTCGTTTATTTTTGGAATAAAACTATATTTCTTATTCTTTTAATTAATAATCAATAACTCATTTTATTAATAATAAAAAAAAAAGATTAAACAAGGTTATTTTATTAAAAACTGACTTATTGATACTCGTTTAACTCACGTTTTCGTTCATGTTTATACATATTAACATATAAGTATAATTATATATATATATATATAAAGTATATTATAAATTAAATACTAATGTTTTAATATATATAAAAATCAAGTAAACTAATTTTATATATATTTATAAAACTAATAATAATATTATTAAGATGTGTTTGATCTATACTTATATATTTTGCAAATTAATTAGTTATAAAATATGTGTTACTGTTATACAAATATTTTTATATAGTAAAATATTATAATACACTTTGGAACGGATTTAATGAATCGATAATATTATTAAAGATGGATTTTACTTGTATAATCTTTTATAAAGTATTATAATGTACTTTTTTTATAATTTAACAAACTAGAGATTTTTCATATAATATTTTATAAGATAAAATATTATTTAATTAAAGAGAATATAATATGACTTAATAATAATTATATTTAGCGAGCTTTCTTAATCAATCTAGTTCATTAACTTAGTATTTTCGTATTCTATTATCCTTATTAGGCTTTATCATCAGCACGCGTGATCCGCTTTCGTCATACTTATTGTTATCTAATTCCTTTGTTCGTTTATCGAGGTGAGTACCACATTCCCCTCTTTTTACTCGTTTTCATACTATTTTGGGGACATATGCGTAAATTGTAATTTTTCATATATACTTATACTCAAAACTGCAACTATTGTCTTATATGTTAACAACTTATACCTTACTTGTTTATGTGCTTATTTTCTTTGTATGCTTCCGCATTCGGAGAGGTCCAACATAATCTCAGTCTAGTATGATCATACGCCAGTCGTTATAGCTTTGTGCTTCTCGACATCTCAGTTATACTTGCTCATTTGGTTAATTTGTTATTCTCATATGACTTGTTGCAAATACTTATTTTCTATGTGAACATTTAAACTGGTGTGTTACTCACTCAACCTTGTGTTGACAAAACCATTCTATTTTCAATGCATATGCAGGTTATCGTTTGATATTCAAGTTGGTTTGGAAGAAAAACTTAGGATTGCACGCTAGAGAAAATAAACAAGATTATAGACTTTGATATATTTGTATTGTCTTATTTATTTGAAATATGGATTTTATATTTGATGTTTTTTTTATTATTTAATTAAATTAATAGATATTGTCACATTTATATTGCATAATAGTAACCTTTAAAAAGCTGTGAGCAATCAGTTCGCCCCGGCATTTCCGCCGTAGGTTGGGGTGTGACAGTGTACTTGAAGATTTCTATATTTCTATCTGTGTCATACACGGGTCAGTATGTAAGGCCCTGAGTTCGGGTGCCCTACTTTGGCGTTGTATTTATTAATAAACACCTAAGTATCAGAGTGAATTAAAACTTTTCACAGAATAATTAAAAGTCAACCATATATTGCATAACATCCAAAAACTTGTCTTAATCAATACACAAACTAGTCTTTAAACAAAACATGAAACATCATAAACTCTTCTTTTCTTCAATGCCATACCTTCTTCATATGTCATATGCTCATCTCAAGCCAGTTATCTCATTCTATTTTTCTGAGTTATAGTTAAAAAGGCAACATACATTACGTTCACATACACTACTAGAAAATGGATACCACTGCTACGAAATTTTGTGACGCTAATTTTTGCGTCGTAATTTGCCACACGTTTCCGACACATTTATGACAAAAAGAAAAAACCATAATTTGTTGTCACGCATTCCGACGCATTTCCTAAAAAACTAAATTGTGTCGAAAATGCATCCGAATTTCCAACGCAATTCCGACACATTATTTTAATTGTGTATTTTGTGTTTTATATTTACATAATAATACAACTTGCATCGGAAATGCGGTGAAAATTCCGACGCATTTCAATAACCATATTTTTATTTTGTAATTTTAATTTTTTTCAATATGTTCATATAAATAATAATACAAACCGCGTCGAAAATGTGTTTGAATTCTGGCGCATTTCCGATTCAACATTTCGACCTTTTACTTTATTAATTTTTTAATAATTTAATAGTGTAAGTTCTAACGCATTATAACGCAACTCCTTTTTATTTAGAAAATGCGTAGCAAATGTGTAGCAACTTGCTGAATTTGCTACGCATTTTCACCAATTTTATTTTGTTTTTTTAATTACAAGGTTCAAACATTTGTTTTTCTAACTATCTTTTTTTAGTAGTTTCACTATATGTGGATTATTTTCATTTTCCTAACTCGCGCTTATTATATAGTTACTTACATACGCTTACAGTTATACTTATAGACTTATAGAATAATAAAGACTGTTGTAATTGTAAGTTATTAACGGTAAATATGTACTCACGCACACATATAACATGTATAAGTTTGTGAAGTTAAAGAATATCATGTATAATGAAGTTGAGAAAATGTTGGAATATAAAAAACAACGTTTGTACCTTAAAAACAAAAAAATTTAATCATAATGTTGAAATGTAGGGAATGTGTCGGAATTTACGACACAATGCTGACGCAAACATAATTTGCGTTCGAAATGCGTTGGGTTTACTTCTAACCCTTTTAGGATGAAAAATATGTTTGAAACTATACTCGAACCCGGTTCATTCCCTTGAAATCCCACCCACCGATCCAACTAAGAGCCCAATCTTCCAATTATTAACAAAATCCTAGTTTCAAAAGAATACACCGTGGTGTGCCTCTTCCTCTTTCATTTCCCCCCAATCTCAAAACAATATTTTTTCTCCAATTCGTTCATCCATCTCCCTCCGCCCGTCCACCGCCGGCCAAAGTGCATTCGTCCTTAAAGCTGTAAGTGCTCCTTCCTCTAATTTATCTTTACACACAACTATTGTGTGTTAATTAGGGCATCTATCGTGTGTTTTGTTTTTCAATTCGTGCAATCTACATTGTTTTCAATTTTTCGAATTTGACCTTATTGATTGTTCTTAATTTTGAGTCCTATAATTTGATTGCTACTGGATTTTAATGTTAGTATCGTAATTCAGAGTACATATATTTCTTATCATATTGATTTTTAGGTTGGTTAGTATTGTGAGTCTGGACTTTGATATTGGTAGAGGACCTTCAATTTTAAGTCAAAAGATGCCTTATTTGACATGTTGGTGAATCTTAGATAACAGTTGCTTCCAACACTTTTCATCACACCGTGCCTTGGATATTTTACATTGATTGTATCTTAGCACTATTATATTTGAGTGACTAAAGGAATATCCATGGTGGCTCATATCAATAGTTTATTTAATTTAGTTAACACTTACTTTTATAACATCAACATCCTAATAGATAAAATAATATTTTGTAATGACATGATTAATTTAGGGAGTAAATGTTGAAAGTTTGGATCTTAAAAAAGATGAATGATTAATGTAAGGCCCCGGTTCCGGTGCCTTACTTTAGAGTTAGATTTACTTATAAACACAGTTCTAAATATTATAGTTAACTAAAACATTTTCGTGAAATAATAAACGTCAACCATTTCTTACAAACCATAAAATACTTGTCTTAAAACATCACAAATTATCTCGACATAAAACAAAAGATAAAACATTATTTTTCCATCAGCATATGCCAGCCATTCCATCTTTGCCATGTGTCATCCTCATGCTAGCTCTTTTAACCTATTTACATGTGTGCATACTAAAAGTCAGCTACACTGAGTGAGTTCTAGTTAATCAGTCAACATACATTTCATACACTTACAGACATATACGCATCCGAAGATACATATTATATACTTTACCTGTTTATCTTTCTTCCGTACTCACATTTATTCATACATACATTCTTTCATACTTACATACTCTTGTACTTTCATATTACATGCATAACTATCTTTACCATCTCAGATATTATTAGGGTCTGGTCCCTTCTATCTCAGATATTTTTAGGGTCTGGTCCCTTCTGTCTCAGATATTATTAGGGTCTGGTCCCTTCTATCTCTGATATTGGTAGGGTCTGGTCCCTTCTTTCCATACAACCATACATACACTTCTTTAGACATACATTTTATTATATACTTTCATACATACTCCTAACCACATACATATATTGTGACACTCGTCAATTTCAGGTTAACTCCGTTAATTCAAACTCCGTCAATTCAAACTTAAGATCACTTGATCTATAACGCACATCCCATTACATTAAACTAGGGTTTTAAATGACGCTTGACAATCACTACACATGTAGTCTTTCGGGATTTCACCGAAACGCAAACGAGTTGACTCAAACCATTGGTGAACAAACGACAAACATCAAAACAATAAGTAATTGATAATTATGTGTTAGGTTTATGTGTTACTTGATATGTTATGTGTAATGCTAAACACAAGAAGCAAGAACTAATTGTTTACACTAGAAAAGTAATAACTAAAAGAGGAGGGACTATTGTGTAACATATTATTATTAAATAATAACAAAAACCCTAACATCCCTTCCCCCTCCCAAAACCCGATCCCCCCCCCCCTTCTCTCCCTTGGCTGTCGTCACACTACACACACATACATACAAGGATTTTCAAGTTTGGTTGAAGAATTAAGGTGCTAGGAAGGTATTAACAACTCCCCTATGCGTTCTATATGTTTAATTTTGATATTGAATGGGTTAATCCAAAACCCTAAGTCACGAAATTGATGATTAAGATGAGTTAGGGTTTGATTATATGCTTGATGATGATTGCTAATGAAATTGATAACTAGTTGTGTTATTGTTGTTTGATAATCACTTGTTCTTTGATTTTAACTTTCAAGAAAAACCCTAACTATGTGTGTAATGTGATATTGATATGCATGATTGGTAAATATTGTGACTAGAGTGTTATATGCATGGATTATGGTTCATAGATTGTTGTTATGTTGAGTTTTGATGTAAACTGGTACGGGACAGATTGTTAAGTTTATGTTTAGACGACTGTAACTGAATGTTAATATTTTAGTTGGTCGAAATTCTTAAAACTAAAGTGTACTAGGTTGAGTCTAGTTTCTATAAAGTCCAAGTTTGTAATTTTTGGACGTGTAAAAGTTAACTTTTATTATTTTACAAAACTGAATTACAAGTCTGAATTATGAGGTCTGCTGTTAGGCTGTTTTGTAATTATCATATCTCATAAACTACAAGACCAAATGGGTTGGTTCCAGTTCTGGAAGCTAACATGTTGAGTTAAGAACCTAACCCAATTGCTCTTGAATTAATTAGAATTAACATTTAATGGGAATAACAAATATCATTTTGTTGCGCATGATTTTGACTGCTGTGAGTTTACTGTAATGTTTTGGTTATTGTGAGAAATCTATGTGGAATAAAAATACAATAAAAGTAGTTCTGAAAACCTAACTCATGTGTGCTTTTGTGACGATTTTTGGTAAATTAATTGATATGTTATGATCTGTTGAATTGAGTAATCTTTCCAAGTAAAATTCTGTCTTGATAAAACTAGCTGCTGAACTATGTGAAAATACATGAAACGAGTTTGTTGATCGATAATTGCTATGTTTTGACTAAATTTCCCCTTGTGGGGAATAATTTACTAGTAATATACAATGTTAGTATTTGATGCTTAAGTAGTTGTATACATATTTAACGTGTCACCAATTTGTTTGTCGAGTCACACATAACTCACAAACGAAACACGAAACGTATCTCATGTATAGGTAATATGTCCCGAGTCTAGAGACTCGATAATAGTTCCAACACTTAGAAAATCTCATTCTTGTTTTAGAGCGCTAGTGAGGATTCTCTGTGACGCGCATCTCTCGGTTGACTTGTTTTTGAATTCTTCGCAAACAGTGAGTTTCACGTTCCCCTTTTACTCTTTCAAACGCTTTTACTTGGGGGAGAATACATACTCCAAAACGCTTTAGATTTTGTTATTAGTTATATATCACTTGTAAGGCTAAGTGGCAAACGAACCAACTAAATTCCTTCATAACATCGAACCGTTTAGTATTTGTATAATAGCGAGTCACTGTTGAGTAGTACTACTGGGTTAGACAAACCCCACCCAACTCTAAACTCGACGGCAGGTCGAGTGGGTGTAATTTTGGCTAACACATTTCCATGGTCGTGGTAGACATGGTGGCAAGGCAATTGATAAACAGTCAGCTTCGGTGTCGAACACTTAGTAATACTTGTTTTATAGGCTAGCTACCTATTGATATATAATTGATTTAACACTATCTGGTAACGCAAACGCAAAACGCAAACACTTAAACGCAAACATTCTCTTTATTTATATACGTGAACTCACCAACCCTGTGTTGACACTTTTAGTATGTTATTCTCAGGTAGCCGAGGCGGGCTCGCGGTATAGGAACATGCATTTCATTGAACTCTATCGTTTTTGCAAACTTGTATTTAAACTGTTATTAATTGGGTTTTAAGTCGTCCTGTGTGACGCAACTCTTGGTTTACGAATTTATGCTTCCGCACTTATTTAAACTTAAATGTTTCATGGTTTGAAAACTTTATGGTGTTTGATTATAACTATTGATTCCGATCCTGTTAGTTCACACCCTCTGACGGTAAAACTCCGTTAGTGGATTTTGAGGGTGTGACAGATTGGTATCAGAGCCATTGGTTATAGCGAACTAGAAATTACATGCATACTATACTATAACCGCAACGACCCATTAGTTATAATTTCTACGCACTGCATATATATTTTATTTAGTCTTTCGTTATCTTTATCTCTTTACCTCATTCACTCATACGCGCGCATACACGACTTACCTGTAGGGATGTCGACGCCACCATCATCATCATCTGACCAGGTGACTCATGCCCATGAAAAGGAACCGCAGCCACCTATCTCGTCGCCACCCCGAGTAGCCCGGAACTAGAAGCCCCTGCATCGAAGAGGTATCGTCTATCTGGAGGCATGTACGATGACGACGTTAGCTGGGATTGGTACCCGAGTCTGATCAGGTGTATGGTTTATCGCGAACAAGTTCCCCCACTACCTCACCCGAGCCGTCCTTCATACCCCAACACTCTACCACCCATAACCGAGCCAATAGAGCGTGTTCTCGCAGCTGTTGTTTCCTGTTTAGAGCGTGACGCGGGTTTTATGCACTCGGTGAGAGCGAACGTTTCCGGATTGATAAGAGATGGAACCGAGGCTAGGGAGGAAATTTCCCGCCTGATAGCGGCTATGAAGGAAGTGCAGGATGCTAGTGATCAACAGATGAAGATTGTGAGAAAAATGCAAGCAGAGATGATCAATCTGCAAGAACAACTCCATGTGGCAAGTACCAAGACAGAGATAGCTCTAGAGCGTTGCGATCTCCTACAGATGCAAATTGCTCAGGATGCAGCAGAACCTGAGGAAGAACCTGAGGAGGAACCCAAGGAAGATCCCGAGGAGGAACCCGAAGAGGAACCGGAGGAAGAACCGGCTGAGCCAGAGGCATACTCAGAGGTGTCCTCAGACGATGACATCTAAGAATGATAACACCTAGATGGAGGGGTTGTCTCCATCCAAACTATTATTTTCTATGATTTTAAGGATTGGTTTTAAATACTTTGTAGCGAATACAATGGTTTTAATCATGAATTATTATTTGGATTATTACATGGTTGTGATGTGATGTTTGTTTCTTTTATTTTTCTTTCTTACATAACTTTTATTACATGTATGGTGTTGCATATGAAACCGAGAATTCATGTCTAACATTTTATGCTGTGATTCTAGGAAATGGCTGGAAGAAACGCTGGACACGGTCGCGGTAACATCAACCTAACCGCAGCAGAACTCCAAACCCTATTGAATGACCATGCGGCGGCAGCTCTAGCTGCACATGTTCAGAATCAAGCCGGAGGTCCAGCCGGAGCCTGTACTTTCAAGAACTACCTGGATTGCAAGCCCAATTCATTTAAGGGCACTGAGGGAGCCATAGGTTTCCTGCGTTGAGCTGAGAAGGCAGAGTCAGCTTTCGAGATGTGTAACTATCCACCCACCAGCAGGGTCAAATTTGCTGCTGGAACACTGGAAGATTCTGCTCTCACTTGGTGGAACTCCAATGTGCAAATTCTTGGATTGGAATTGGCGAACGCTATGAACTGGGAAGAGTTCAAGAATATGATGCGGGAAGAGTATTGTCCTAGAGAGGAAATCGCGAAGTTGGAATCTGAGTTTTGGTCGTTGAAAATGGTGGGCTCCGAGATTGAAGCCTACACTGCCCGTTCCCATGAGCTAGCCGTAATGTGTCCACGGATGGTAGACCCGCCGAGTAAGAGGATCGAGATGTATATCGATGGTTTGGTACCACAAATTCAGGGTATGGTGACGTCTTCCAAACCGGCTACAATTCAACAAGCGATCCGATTATGCCACAAACTGACAGACCAGGCAGTGACACAAGGTGCATTACCACCTAGAGGTTCAACCTCTAAAACCCGAGACAACTCAATCACTGACAACAACAACAACCCGGGTAATGGAAAGAGGAAATTTGACAACACCAGGTCCTCATCATCGAACCCCCCACAGCAACAACACTACCGTAAGCCCGAACTCACTCGGAGATTCAATAACAAGGGTTCCAACAATAACAACAACGGTGTCGGGCAGGGTTCGAGTGGCTATGCTGGGAAGTACCTGAAATGAAACAAGTGCAACTATCACCATGCTGGCGCATGCGACCGTATCAAGTGTCTGAGATGCGGAAAAATGGGTCATCAGGCCAAAGACTGTAGGGGAGACCAAGCGACAAAGGGTGCTCCTAAACAGCCTACGGCGACAAAAGGGTGCTTCGAGTGTGGTCAAGAGGGTCATTTCAGGAAGGATTGCCCCAAACTAAAGCAGAATGAGAAAAATGGAGGCAACAACAGTGGCGGAAGCAGTGGTAAAGGTAGAGCTTTCGTCATTGGGTTGGGCCAGGCCCGCAGCGATCCGAATGTGGTTACCAGTAAGTTTCCTGTGAACGACTATTTTGCTTCTGTTTTGTTTGACACTGGAGCTGATAGGATCTTTGTATCGAAAGCCTTTAGTAGACTCTTAGACTTAACTCCAGCATCGTTAGATGCTTTCCTGTTGAATTAGCTGACGGTAAGTCTATAGAAACAACTCATGTACTTGCGGGATGTAAGTTGAAACTGTCGGGTCATACTTTTGATATCAACCTCATACCCTTTTCACTTGGTAGTTTCGATGTCGTTGTCGGCATGGACTGGCTATCCGAGAATCGAGCTGAGATTATATGTCACGACAAGATAGTCCACATTACTACCCCTTCCGGCGAAATCATTTTGATCCATGGCGAGAAGAGCGGCATGACCACCAGCGTCATCACCCTCATGAAGGCGCAAAAATATTTACGAAAGGGTCATCCGGCAATTTTAGCCCATATTGTCGAGAAACCCGCGGAGGAGAAGCGAATCGAAGACATACCGATTGTGCAAGATTTTCCGGAAGTCATCCCGGAGGATTTGCCTGGACTCCCACATATTCGACAAGTCGAGTTCCAAATCGAATTGACCCCCGATGCAGCACCCATAGCACGAGCCCCGTATCGGCTCGCACCGGCGGAGCTTCAAGAGTTGTCCACTCAATTGCAAGATTTGTTGGATAAAGGTTTTATCCGACCTAGCTCATCACCATGGGGAGCCCCTGTCTTATTTGTCCGAAAGAAGGACGGGACTTTCCGCATGTGCATCGACTACCGAGAGCTGAACAAGGTGACGATCAAGAACCGTTATCCCTTACCCCGAATTGATGATCTATTCGACCAGCTTCAAGGATCGAGTTACTACTCGAAGATCAATCTGAGATCTGGTTACCATCAATTAAGAGTGCGAGAAGAAGACATTTCAAAGACGGCTTTCAGAACTCGGTACGGTCACTACGAGTTTTCGGTTATGCCTTTTGGCTTAACCAACGCACCAGCCATATTTATGGATCTCATGAACCGAGTACGCAAGGCGTACCTCGACAAGTTTGTGATTGTTTTTATTGATGATATCCTCGTCTACTCCAAGAACAAGGCTGACCACGAAGAACACCTGAGATTGATCTTAGAATTGCTAAAGAAGGAACAAATGTACGCTAAACTCTCGAAATGCGAATTTTGGCTTCGCGAGGTTCACTTCTTAGGACATGTGATCAATGAGAATCGCATCCATGTCGATTCCGGCAAGGTAGAGACCATCAAAAACTGGGAAGCACCTAAGACTCCAACTGAGGTGCGACAATTCCTAGGACTGGCTGGCTACTACCGACGTTTCATCGAGGGATTTTCAAAGATTGCTCAACCCCTCACCGCCTTGACGCACAAGGGTACTAAGTACAATCGGGTGACGCGCAGGAATCCGCTTTCCAACTGTTGAAAACCAAACTCTGTAGCGCCCCTATCCTAGCCCTTCCCGAGGGAACAGAAAATTTTGAGGTACATTGTGACGCATCAATACAGGGTCTCGGTTGCGTATTGATGCAACTCGAGAAGGTTATAGCCTATGCCTCTCGACAACTACGGATTCACGAGAAGAGCTACACGACCCATGACTTGGAATTCGGAGCTGTGGTGTTTGCTCTTAAGATATGAAGGCATTACTTGTACGGTACCAAGTTTACCATTTACACCGACCACAAGAGTCTCCAACATATCTACGATCAGAAGGAGCTGAACATGCGACAGCGTCGTTGGGTCGAGCTGCTTAAGGATTATGACTGTGCCATCAAGTATCACCCTGGCAAGGCCAATGTAGTGGCCGATGCTCTCAGCAGAAAAGAAACCGATAAACCTAGACGAGTGCGAGCATTACAACTCACGATTCACGCCAACTTACCCGATCAGATTCGCGATGCGCAACTCGAAGCCTTGAAAGACGATAACTTCCCATCAGAACTCATGCGAGGTATGAACAAGCAACTTGAAACCAAATCGGACGGGTTCGATATTTCGAAAACCGGATTTGGGTTCCTCGATACGGAGAGCTGAGAAACCTAGTAATGGACGAAGCACACAAGTCCCGATATTCCATCCACCCTGGCACAGATAAAATGTACCATGACCTAAAGGCACTTTACTGGTGGCCAAACATGAAAGCCGACATTGCCATCTACGTGAGCAAATGTTTGACTTGTGCAAGAGTCAAAATAGAATATCAGAAACCATCTGGTCTGCTACAGCAACCGGAACTTCCAACGTGGAAATGGGAACACATTTCCATGGATTTCATCATGGGATTACCCAAAACACCGACGGGATGCGATACCATCTGGGTAATCGTTGACCGGTTGACTAAGTCTGCACACTTCTTAGCAATCAAGGAATCGGACAAAATGGAAAGACTGATTCGCATCTATATGAAAGAAGTAGTGTCTAGACACGGAGTGCCTCTCCATCATATCTGATCGAGATTCCTGTTTCACTTCGCACTTCTGGAAGTCACTACAGAGTGCACTAGGCACCTGCCTTGATATGAGCACTGCATACCGTCCTTAGACGGATGGGCAAAGTGAGCGCACCATTCAGACCTTGGAGGACATGTTGCGTGCATGCGTGTTGGATTTCGGAAAAAGTTGGGAACCTCACTTACCTTTGGTAGAGTTTTCGTATAATAACAGCTACCACGCAAGCATTAAAGCAGTGCCGTTTGAAGCGTTGTACGGACGAAAGTGTAGATCACCTCTCTGCTAGGCAGAGGTGGGTGATAGCCAAATCACTGGTCCAGAATTAGTACTTGAAACCTCTGAAAAGATTGTCCAAATCAGAAACCGCATGGCAGCAGCACGAGATCGCCAAAAGAGTTACGCCGACAAGCGCCTAAAGCCTCTTGAATTTCAAGTGAACGACCAAGTAGTACTCAAAGTCTCACCTTGGAAAGGTGTGGTTCGCTTCGGAAAGCAAAAAAAACTCAATCCACGATAACTGAGCGCATTGGTCCGGTAGCGTACCGACTGGATTTACCAACGGAACTCAGTAGCGTACACAACGTATTCCATGTATCCAATTTGAAGAAATGAATTTCCGATGAAACCCAAGCAGTTCCTTTGGACGAGTTGCAAGTTGATGAACAGCTACGCTTCATACAAGAACCAATTGATGTTTTGGATTGGGAAACCAAAACACTTAAGCACAGCAAAATTTTAATCGTTAAGGTTCGTTGGAACTCGAGACGTGGACCAGAGTTCACGTAGGAACGCGAGGACCAAATGATGAAAAAGTATCCTCACCTTTTTGAAGGGTTGACCAAACACCGAAAACCGCGAAAGCCGTCAAACCGTCAGAAATCACCAGAGGTATGAATTAAATTTCGGGACGAAATTTCTTTCTAATAGGGGATGATAAGACAACTGAAAATTTTTTTTCTTGCTTTCTCAGACACCCATTGCGACTTGACTCAAATTTTCGGGACGAAAATTCTTTCAACATGGGAATGATGTGACACTCGTCAATTTCAGGTTAACTCCGTTAATTCAAACTCCGTCAATTCAAACTTAAGATCACTTGATCAATAACGCACATCCCATTACATTTAAACTAGGGTTTTAAATGACGCTTGACAATCACTACACATGTAGTCTTTCGGGATTTCACCGAAACACAAACGAGTTGACTCAAACCATTGGTGAACAAACGACAAACATCAAAACAATAAGTAATTGATAATTATGTGTTAGGTTTATGTGTTACTTGATATGTTATGTGTAATGCTAAACACAAGAAGAAAGAACTAATTGTTTACACTAGAAAAGTAATAACTAAAAGAGGAGGGACTATTGTGTAACATATTATTATTAAATAATAACAAAAACCCTAACCTCCCTTCCCCCTCCCAAAACCTGATCCCCCCCCCCCCCTCTCTCCCTTGGCTGCCGTCACACTACACACACATACATACAAGGATTTTCAAGTTTGGTTGAAGAATTAAGGTGCTAAGAAGGTATTAACAACTCCCCTATGCGTTCTATATGTTTAATTTTGATATTGAATGGGTTAATCCAAAACCCTAAGTCACGAAATTGATGATTAAGATGAGTTAGGGTTTGATTATATGCTTGATGATGATTGCTAATGAAGTTGATAACTAGTTGTGTTATTGTTGTTTGATAATCACTTGTTCTTTGATTTAAACTTTCAAAAAAAACCCTAACTATGTGTGTAATGTGATATTGATATGCATGATTGGTAAATATTGTGACTAGAGTGTTATAAGCATGGATTATGGTTCATAGATTGTTGTTATGTTGAGTTTTGATGTAAACTGGTACTGGACAGATTGTTAAGTTTATGTTTAGACGACTGTAACTGAATGTTAATTTGGTAGTTGGTCGAAATTCTTAAGACTAAAGTGTACTAGGTTGATTTTAGTTTCTATAAAGTCCAAGTTTGTAATTTTTGGACGTGTAAAAGTTAACTTTAATTATTTTACAAAACTGAAGTACAAGTCTGAATTGTGAGGTCTGCTGTTAGGCTGTTTTGTAATTATCATACTCATAAACTACAAGACCAAATGGGTTGGTTCCACTTCTGGAAGCTAACATGTTGAGTTAAGAACCTAACCCAATTGGTCTTGCATTAATTAGAATTACCATTTAACGGGAATAACAAATATCATTCTGTTGCGCATGATTTTGACTGCTGTGAGTTTACTGTAATGTTTTGGTTATTGTGAGAAATCTATGTGGAATAAAAATACAATAAAAGTAGTTCTAAAAACCTAACTCATGTGTGCTTTTGTGACGATTTTTGGTAAATTAATTGATATGTTATGATCTGTTGAATTGAGTAATCTTTCCAAGTAGAATTCTGTCTTGATAAAACTAGCTGCTGAACTATGTGAAAATACATGAAACGTGTTTGTTGATCGATAATTGCTATGTTTTGACTAAATTTCCCCTTGTGGGGAATAATTTACTAGTAATATACAATGTTAGTATTTGATGTTTAAGTAGTTGTATACATATGTAACGTGTCACCAATTTGTTTGTCGAGTCACACATAACTCACAAACAAAACACGAAACCTATCTCATGCATAGGTATTATGTGCCGAGTCTAGAGACTCAATAATAGTTCCAACACTTAGAAAATCTCATTCTTGTTTTAGAGCGCTAGTGAGGATTCTCTGTGACGCGCATCTCTCGGTTGACTTGTTTTTGAATTCTTCGCAAACAGTGAGTTTCACGTTCCCCTTTTACTCTTTCAAACGCTTTTACTTGGGGGAGAATACATACTCCAAAACGCTTTAGATTTTTTTATTAGTTATATATCACTTGTAAGGCTAAGTGGCAAACGAACCAACTAAATTCCTTCATAACATCGAACCGTTTAGTATTTGTATAATAGCGAGTCACTGTTGAGTAGTAATACTGGGTTTGACAAACCCCACCCAACTCTAAACTCGACGGCAGGTTGAGTGGGTGTAATTTTGGCTAACACATTTCCATGGTCGTGGTAGACATGGTGGCAAGGCAATTGATAAACAGTCAGCTTCGGTGTCGAACACTTAGTAATACTTGTTTTATAGGCTACCTACCTATTGATATATAATTGATTTAACACTATCTGGTAACGCAAACGCAAAACGCAAACACTTAAACGCAAACATTCTCTTTATTTATATACGTGAACTCACCAACCCTGTGTTGACACTTTTAGTATGTTATTCTCAGGTTGCCGAGGCGGGCGGGCGGTATAGGAACATGCATTTCATTGAACTCTATCGTTTTTTCAAACTTGTTTTTAAACTGTTATTAATTGGGTTTTAAGTCGTTCTGCATGACGCAACTCTTGGTTTACGAATTTACGCTTCCGCACTTATTTAAACTTAAATGTTTCGTGGTTTGAAAACTTTATGGTGTTTGATTATAACTAATGATTTTGATCCTGTTAGTTCACACCTTCTGACGGTAAAACTCCGTTAGTGGATTTTGAGGGTGTGACATATATCATTCATACACATTCACATATCATTCACTTACCATAAGGTATGTGTATTAACTAATCACATTGAGTATACACAGAGTCCCGAAAAACATAACAAGGAAATAGGACTAGAAACTCACCTGTAAGCGATTCCTTTATGAGTTTACGGTTATTCCCTTCTTGAGCTGTGCACGGCTAACTGTGTATCATTTAACAAACATCACTTAAATACTCCTAATTATATCATATTTCTAAGTTATTGCAACCCCTAAGTACGGGGGTCCGGGGGCAGCGCCCTTGGCAGCGGGGTTCTAGGGGCGGTAGCACCTAGCGGGGTCCAAGGGGCAGAGCCCCTGGCTGGAGTTAAGCCCATATACACTGTCTATCTTTCGCTTATTTCATAAAATCATTTAAGCCCGCATAAGTTTAGGGCGTGTACGTTAATCTGGTGGATAAGTCCTTTTTAGGCGTATATGTCTTCCCAACGTATAAGTCGTCCACATCGTATAAGTCATGCACACATACATACATATATGTGGCACACACATATACGTTACATACATACATATACGCCATATACATATATGCTGCATACATACACGGCTTACATATATAGATACGCAATATACATATGCGCTACATATATACACGACTTACATATACATATACGCCCCATAGTTGTGCGCTACATAAATACACGGCTTACATATACGTATACTCTATGTGCATATGCGCTACATACATACACACTGCTCATACTTTATACATACATGCTGCAACTTATACGACGTATATACTTATATGGCCGTATAAGTGCATGCCAGCCCTTCTTCACGCTTTTTTATGGTGCTTTTCGATTTCGGCACCGTCATCCGCCGTTAACCACCACGGTTGATCAGGGTTTGATCGTTTATGACCTAGGTAGCTTCGGGGTGTCCAGATTTGAGCTAAGGTGGCCCTTAAGCTCGTTTTTTGGTTGATTAAATACCCGAATAAAGCTAGACCTATACTCAAACGCATCAGTCGGCATCCTGCGGCTACGGTGTCGGGTTCTAATATGTTGGGTCAGCTGAGATAAACGATTTCTTACATTTGGTTTGTCTCGGATCGTTGAATGGAATAGATTAGAGATTATTTGGCTTAAGTGTGTGTTTTTGGTGGTGCAGCCTAAGGTGTAAAATGGATGGAGATGGAAAGGATTAGGGTTTAAGGGGTATTTATACTCCCTAAGACCTTAGACCTTAGGCCCATCTTCCTTCCATAATTAGTTTCATCTAATTAGTCTACCATATTTCTATCTTTATTAGTTTATTATGAATATTATTATTATTATTATTATTATTATTATTGTACTAACTCAATTTAATTCTTAGGAATTTCACGACGTTACAATTAATCTAGATACATCCTTTGGTTAATCTCTTTATAAAATTACTCACAAAAAGTGTGTAATAAATCAAAACATCTTAGTGGATGTGTATATGTTTTTGAACTTTACAATAGCAAAATATATAACAAAAGCCAACACATATTTTGTAACTTTATATTAGCTTGATATTTGTATGAATTGCTAATAGTTGGAACTCTGGCACCGGACCTCAAGCGGAGGCTGTTTTTAATCAAGTGTTTATCATGCTAACTGAAGTGACTTAATGTTTTGTTTTGAAACTTTATTTTGTTTGATGGACAATTACGCATCATTGATCCATCAGTTTATATTAAGAGATTGAAAATGTTGTAACTTTTTAACAAAATGTAAATGCATGTTAAGATATCTATTATATTGGCAACAATCAGTTGATTCACGTTTTCTACTATTTTGACTTCACTTCCATTTGTTTACTAGTTAGCCCATTGACATACATATATTATTTTTGCCTTGAATTTTACTAATTTTGTTTTCTTATTGCAGAAATCACTGCATTCGGTGGCTGATATGCCAATTTTGAGTAAAACAATCACAACAAAAGGTATGTTTTTATGAATTGTTTGTTTACTAATTGTCATACATGTTTTAAGAAATTTGTAGATACATAATTTGGAAGTTTAAATGGAAGTTGGAAGGAGGGGGGATACGGAAGAAAACCTGGGACAAGAAATGCAACAATAAACTTTAGAAATGATACAAATACATGCAGCTTAGGCCATGAGAAATTGGAAGCCTCCCAATCCTCAATAGTATAGTTATATATATATATATATACTATTTTATACATATGTTAGTTTTTAGTGTTGTGGATTATTAGACATGATTGTATTTGAGTTTGATGTGTAAAACTTGTTTTGTGAGTTAATTTGAGTTTTGTGAATTTTAATTGTATTCTTTAGCTGGAAAAAATCTGGATCAGTTTTTTGTTTTAAATTATATAAATTTTTCTTTAAAAAAGCGTCGTAATTGCGTCGGAAAACGATTCTTATATGCGTCGGATTTGTGTCCGAAACAAATTTAAAGGAGTGTCGGAAGTGCGTCAGAAAACGTTTTATATGTGTCAGAATTTTGTCGGAAAAGATTTTATATATGAGTTGGAATTGCGTTAGAAAAGATTTTATATATGTGTTGGAATTGCGTCGGAAAAAAAATATCTATACCTTATTTATACATATACAGTATTAATAATACAATAATTGTTGTGAAACAAGCCTAATATCAAAGAATGAGAGGACTTGTAGGGAGAAAGGAAGAGATTTTATTAATTATGTGTATATTACAAAGAGGTACAATGAGATGTATATATAGGATAGGAAAACTTGGGGAGAAAGCTAATCTATATTAGGTATTGATAACCATAATATTAATATATTTATAACACTCCCCATTAGTTATCAACTTAATATGCTTGGAGATGCTGCCTCATTAATAACCTTCCTAAGAAAACTCAGTGGGACAAAACCATAGCTAAGGGAAAAAGAGTACAGCGTGTATTGTCTCCCCCTGATTTATATATCCGCTAAAATGGTAAAAAATGATCTTCTATGAAAGTTGCCCAAAACTTTTGTAGTCAATCATTTGTGTCTTCGTCCTTTACAATTGAATCCTCAAGTTGAATAATGTTGTATGATCTTCACGTGAAAACTTCTATTGCTTCATATGGTAAACATTATGATCATGATGTGTTTCTCTACATCAACAAGACTAACCAAACTTTTTTTTGATGGGTTAGTAAATATAAACACATATCCTTCATACCTGAAATATATGTTTTAACCTGAAATATATGTTTTAACCATTCTGATGTCTCCTAGTAAGAAACATGCCGATAAATATAAATAAAGAAAATAATAATCATATATACCTAATAGTATGACATAATGCACATATGTATTTTATTATGGTATTTCCGAACCAATAATATTTTATATTCAGATAGGAAATGATATAAAGTCATTGTTAGACATCTTTTAACATACTAAAAGGATTAAATTTGTCCATGGTAAAATGTCTCAACATTTTTCTAGATGCACTTTGATGGATTTATAAACATATATTTACACATATACTTAAACTTAAGTCGAACAATCACACCGTGTCCAAGGTCTTTCAAAACGAATTTTCTCTTTAAAAGGTCATAAGTTTCTCTCGGTGATGTGTACATCATAATTGTAAATTTTGATTATAATGACCTTATAAGAGTGAAATTTTGATAAAAGTATGGCTAATTATATCCAACTTATCTCCCTCTTTATCAAAATATCTCCTGATCTGTGTCAATCTCAATTCGAATAGTTTAGTCCATACGTAATAAGCATAAATCCATGCATATACCAATCCGTCATGGACTTCTATACACAACAATCGACATGTTCTCGAGAACTTACTTTATATGATTTGATAATTCAAATACTTCATATATTTTCTTGTAAACTTTCAGTATCAACTGAATAACAATATTTATTAGACGCATATCAATTATCTCTTAATATTACCAGACAGTTTAGTTATCGAAAAGTCATTGCTTCCACCATTGGAGAATCTGTCTCCTCATAATTAATCATGGGTCTTTGCAAATTCCCCGTTCCATCAATTTTACTTTATATCACTTGATGAATTTTCATAACTCAAATAAAATACGCGTTTATATCCAATACATTTTACAACTTTAGTGGTACGGATTGCTGGTACAACAAACTTTCCGTTATTTAGAGAATTCAACTCTGCCCTGTTTGCGTCTTTCCACTTTGGCTGATCATTTTTTATAGCCAGATTTAGAATCTTGATTCTCGTCATCATCATTTCAATCGCTAATTATACATATACGTCAACCTTATTTCGATTCCATATATCTTTGTAGACGTGATACAATATAGTTTATTGAGAGCTCTTTGTTTTCATGTACCTAAGGTTCTTTAAGAACCATCATGTCTAATCTCTTTCAACAGGCCTTTTACTGCACCTCGACTTGACCATCTTCATTATTTGCTCCAATTATCGAGGAAATTTTACATTTGGAATCGATTGGCCTACCATGTTTTAGACGTGTCGTAGACTCATTATCAATATGTGATTGTCCTTCTGGAACATTAAGATCAATTAGAGCATAAGTAGTTGGTTTATGTGACTTAATTAGTCACTATTTTTAAGTCAGTGAACATGTCTGGTAATTGATTCGATAATAATTGCAAATGAATTATTCTTTAAGCTTCAGGTTCAAATCATTTAATTTGAGGATTAATAATAATTCATTATAGCTCATATATCCAACTACTTAATATCTTCCCCTTATTTTGGGAATGTTAATTCACTTATAGTGAAAACTAATAAGCCATAAACATATATCTCGTTAATAGCCATAAGTATTTAATAACATATAAATGTTACATACCTAACATAAAATCCCAACCTCATTTAAGATTCAATCTTTGTGTGTTGTGGTGGATCAACTTCATTATATATCACACAACCAAAATCTTTGATGGGAAGTACGTGGTTCTGACCAAAACCAACTTTAATGGGGAGTAAATATAACATGTTGGCTTGATGTGAATTAATTTTAAGACATGTAAAATCATATGTACTCATATACAAACATGAACCTTTTCTCTCATGATCATTGCCTTTATAGGATATTCATGTCCTTTATAATTTCCTGTATACTTAGGGATTTGCACCCTACTTTAGTTGGTAACAAGTAATTTTCATTGAGGGCAAACTATGCGTGTTTAAGTATTATGAAGAATCTTTTAGTTCTTTAACACATTTCACATCATAATTGACTCGGTATGGTCTAACCGGTCATGCCAACTAATTGAATAATCATGACTCATAAACTTTTGGTTTATGATCGTATATCTGTTTTGCTTATTTAACACACGATAGAAAATACGAGATACCAATTTGATATCATTTTGAACGATTATGTTCTATCACCTTATATCTCCATATTTTGTTCACATATATGAACAATCCTTTTCGCCACTTCTTGTGGCCGATCTCATTATTCGCATGACCATCATTATAATTTCGATGGTCGATCTCATTATCAGTAAAATCACCGTTCTAATTTTCTCACTTATGTCCATTATCACGACGATTAATACATTGTCACATTTAACTCATGGAATTGAGTAAACCGACAATTTCATAGTTTTTAGTATTTTGTTGGAGTCGCCAACAAAATATTCTTTTGATTGATATATCTAAAACACAAGAAATCTTCTCATCATATAACAAGTAATGAGGAGTAATATGAATGAGTCATGTAAGATTTATCAGCTAATATTTGATATCCTTCGATAATGAGATTTATGGAGAATGACACTTCATGCGTCATATTATTTTTAATAAATAGGTGGATCTTTTATTATAATTCGAACATGATTATAACACTTCGTGTTCATGATACATGTAATAAACCACAATTTTGGTTTAATTGTTCTACAAAATATTATCAAAATAAATAAATGATAACATATCAAATATACAATGTTATAAGATGACGTCTTATAAAACAAGTTGCAATAAAACTTTGTGAAACGGGGTGTTCTTTTTCTTCAAATACGAACATATACTTATAGTTTATTCATCAATTCATCACGGTATGACTAATCACAAACATATCTCACATGTAAAAATCTCCTTACAGTTAAATAATTTGCATGTAAATTCCATATTCTTTCTAAGATACAACTCAAAGATTAGAGCCATTTGTGTGAATTTAAAAATCACCATACAAATTAATTTGTTAACAAAACACAGAAAGAATAAAAATCAATTAACCTAATTTGTTAATATATAAGTGCTCCACATTTAATAATATTATACCATTTATCACAAATTCGATTAGCCAACAATTTTTGTGTGACAAATTCTATGGCAGCTATCCAACAAGTAAAACTTTAATATATAAAGTTGGATTTACCTTGTATATATTGATCTCTATTATAGGACAATCAAAATATATATCTTTAAGATAATAATACTTGTATCATTGGTAATTCAGATCGTTATTTTTATCATTATTTAAATTCTATATAACATGTAACACATTAAAATATTATTATTACCATCTAAAAAAATTGTTAATTTTGAATATCATGTTAAACTAAGGTGACCGCATAAAACACAGAAAGATCAGTAATAAATTTGATGTAGTCGATGCAATAGGAAATCTATATAAATTTATTATCCAAATTTATCAAGTCTTGATTATGATAGATGGAAATTTCCGATTTACAGATATTTTATTAATTTACTTGATTTCTGGATCCTATATAACTATTATCAAAAATTAGATTTATATGGAGAATAAACTTTGTTTTTAAATCAACTACATGCCTTTTTGTTTCATCTTCTCCAAATTTCAATTCGTTTAAAAAATACATCTTAACTCCCCCATATTATCAGAGAAAACCAAGGTGATGACCAGGGAAGGTTCATGTGCATTTTAAACTTAACATGAGAACTTAGAAAATAATAATAATTTATAAAAAAATGAGAACGTAAGAAACAATACCAACTACAGTACCAATCTACTTAAAAAATTATTTATAATAACAAAGAAAAAAACTTAAAAAATACAACAAAATAATCAAAATAAAAAACAAAATAATAACAGCAAATACCAATAAATACTTATAACAGCAAAAGAAAACATATAATAATAACAACAAAATATAAATCAGTAAATACTTATAACGTCTCATAATCGAAAACTAGCAAATACGAACAAAAAATAACAACAAACACCTATAAAAATAAACCTAATAATAACAACAACAAATTGGTTCTCACTGTTTTCATCTTAAGAATAAAATGTATTTGATCCTGTTTCGTGATGACCAAACATTAGTTAATGTCTAACATTGGATTAGACATATTATCAATAAAAGTTAATAGCACTTATTTTAAAACAACATATATATGCTTATAAAATAATTAGTATATCTAAGATTATGATTATTTTTATTTAAACAGAATCAGTTATATTGTCGGTTAGAGTGAGGAGTATTTACCATGGAGCGGAGGCTTACTCAATAGATATTTTTATCAAATAATTAATTGAAACTGTTGCAAAGGTTATCTTCTATGAGCCAATGAAACCTTAAGCAGTCGAAAATCACACTTTGACGCATGCATCAAACGGTGTAAATAATGTATTACCTGGAGTTCTTGGATTTCCCGGCAACCGTATTGAAGAAAAACCAACAATTTAAGACACTATTTTGACCGGGCATAAACTTTTAATAATGAAATCTGGCTCCAAAAGTGGTTCAAGGTGTTGACTCGCAAAATTGATGTTCCATCGCAAGGTTATGTGAATTTGTATAATAAACATATTGATTAATGATAACATAAATACATAATACATAATTGAATATATCATTTTAATAAAATTATCATGATGACAACAAAACTTTTGATGGAACCATCACAAATAAACGGTTGAAGTTTTGTGCGGATAATGTGTTGTGAAACAAGCCTAATAGCCAAAGAATGAGAGAAGACATGTATGGAGAAAGGAAGAGATTTTATTAATTATGTGTATATTACAAAGAAGTACAATGAGATGTATATATAGGGTAAGAAAACTTGGGAAGAAAGCTAATCTTTATTAGGTATTGATAACCATAAATTAATATATTTATAACAATAATTATAATTATTATAAGTTTTTTAAAGGTGTCAAAAAAGTGCCGAAAAATTACGAAAAAATGATGTGTCGGAATTTTGTCAATTTTGCATCAAAAAAGCGTCACAAACGAATTTCTGACGAGGTTTTTTCTGACTCGCAAATTGCGTCGGAAATGCGTCGTAATCGCTCAATTGTGACGCATTTCCGACGCAATTGGGCATCACAACACTATCAGTTTTCTAGTAGTGATACTTACATACACGCATCCAAAGATACATATTACATACTTACCTGCTTACCTTTCATTCATACGTACGTACGTACGTTCATACTTTCATAATTTCATACTTTCATACTTTCATAATTTCATACTTTCTTACTTTCTTGTTTAACTTACTAATACATACATAATTATCTGTATGTTATAAAGAGCATTTTGCCCTACTTCATCGGATGTTATTAGGGTCTGGTCTCTACTTCCTCGGATATTATTAGGTTCCGGTCCCTCCTTCCTCGGATATTACTAGGGTCCGGTCCCTACATACCTCGGATAATATTAGGGTCCGGTACCTACATACCTCGGATACTAATAGGGCCCGGTTCCTTTTTCGTACCACACAACCACACATCCATTTATATATATACATTTCTATATATATTCATACCATCACATAATCTTAACTTTCCTATACACATACAGCATTCACAATCATACACTTACTATATATAAGTTAGTGTAATAACCTATCACATAGAGTATGCACACATCTCCGAAAAAATAAGAGGAAAAGGGCTAAAAGCTCACTTGGATCCTATTTCTCTCGGAGTTGAGTGTAACATCTATCCTTAGTTGTGCACGGATAACTATGTAACAGTTATAAGTATCAATTAACTACTCCTAATTGGATCACATTCTAAGTAAGTGAAACCTTTAACGAACGGGGGTTCGGGGGAAGCGCCTCTGGCAGCAGGGTTCTAGGGGCAGCAGCCCCTAGTGGGTTCCAAGGGGAAGAGCCCCTGGCTAGGGTCGAGCTAAAAACTTTTTTTTCATTAATAAGTCTTTACTAAAAAATCATTTGAAAACTGTATCTTCAAACTAATCGAGTTTTCACTAAACCAGTCAAATCAAGTTTCATTGACTCGAGTCTCATTTTAATCAAGTTTCATTCCAATCGAATCGAGTATTCATTCTAATCGAGTTTCATTCTAATAGAATCGAGTATTCATAAAATCGAAACGATTTTTCATTCGATTTGATTTGTTTCGTTTCGTTTTTCGATTCGATTTATCTTCCAAACGAATCGAGTTTTCTTACTCGATTCGAATCTGCTATTCCATGCCTTCCGGCCATAAACGCTCTCTTTCAATCCTATATGAGTGTGTTACCAATATAACGGGTTATGGTTCATAACACCTTCATTTCCTTACTTTAATACGATCTGAACGTCACTAGTTTGTCTTGACTCATTCCAACCAATTTGTTTATTAAAAAGTTTTTGTTTTTTTTACACCCTATAGTCCGATTTCTCACCCTACCAAAGTGATTTGCCAAACGGTATAAAATACACAACCTCTAAGCTAAAACTTACCTCTTTTGGTTTTGGGTTCAAGCTTAGATTCATATTTGAACATGCCTCTTGCTTCGGATCTGGTTCGGCACTCGAATCTGACTATGATTCTTGTTGCTCGACGATGCAAGACTCGAAACCTACTCTCCTTTAGCTTGGATTTGAATCCGGAAATGGAAGGAGGAGTGTTTGTGTGTGTTTTTTGAGTGTGTGTGTATAGAGGATGTGATGGAATGAGGGTTTTTAGGGTTTTAGGTAGGTTTAAAGGTGCTTAATACCCCCAATCCCAAGGACCTAAGACTCATCACTATCCCTTATTCCATCGTTTATTGTCCAACCTCACACCCTATTATTATTATTATTTAACTTAACTAAATAAGCACACCATTAAGTAAACAAAATTCTTTATTTATTATTATTATTATTATTATTATTATTATTATTATTATTAAAAGTAGGATGTTATACAATAACCTAGTTTGATTCATATAGTAAATGGGTCCATTAACATATGAATTGCATTGTTTACTTTTGAATAATATTATTTACTTTAAAATTATTTAATCACCAAGAAAATTTAAGAAGACTTAGTATATATGAAAACTATAATGATGAACTAATAGGTAGATGTCATTTATCCAAAATGCATATTGCTTTAATAGTATAAGCAGATGCAATTTACTTAATTTTCCCGTTTGTATATATCAATCATTCTTGTCTTTTCATCATAAAACATGTGGTGGATGGTCCGCATGTAGTCGAATTGCCACGTAGGGGTTACTCAATGTACAACTGAGAGAAGTCTACTAGAATAAGCAAAATAAATGTGCACAAAGAACACCACCATGACCATGATGTTGAAGGTCTCATCGTGAGCCCATATCCTAAGCAAGCTCATAATTTAGGCTTTCATCGGCATTGTTTAGATTAGCATGTGCCATGTTGCAAAATCTTAACTCTATATCAAACCAAGTCAGCATTCGTTATATTGGTTTATTATCTAGACAATACCTTTACTGATGTCTTTAGTTTTTGGGCGTGCGATACACATTATTGTTAATTTGATAGTCTCAATCACATGTCTAAAAGTATCATCGGGTTGTGCTGAACGGAAAACCCAAGATTAGCTTTAATGATAACATACGAGTTTTAGAATATTTAAAAGAAAAGTATGATTCAGTCAAAAAATAGTAAATCCATGCAATCAAATTCATGCATAAAAAGATCAAAATGGCCTTTTTGACCGAACAAAATCCTTACTAGCCTCCCAAACTTAAAATAATCAAAATGGTCACTTTCTAAATGGCAGGATACAACATATTAGAGTCGACACTTTGCTGTTGAAGAAGCAAATGAAACTGAGTGGTTGTCCGCAGTGGCAGACCCAGAAAAAATCTCACAAGGGTCGAAAGATGGTCGGTGTCAAAGTTTCATAGGGGTCTATTCAGAATTAACATATATGTGCCTTTAAAAAAAATTCACCGGGTTAGCCAACACCTACACCTTTGATGTGGGTCCGCCACTGGTTGTCCGAACCAGTCACCAACTTGCCACGAAGTCGCGTGATATAAGAACAAAAACATCTAACATTTTTAGGTATTACAACAACATTCTCACCAACGGTTACATGATATGGAATGAAGCATAAATCATAACTGAAAACGAATATCATCAAACAATAGGCATGAGTGTTAGCCAAGTTGAGGTTATGCGTATTGTCACAACCCGCTCAAATATGTACCTTTCTAATTTTACGATCCACCAAATGTATGTACTGTTACCCTTAGCCCTTAAAAACAAATTATAAAATAGCGTTTTGATTATTTGGATTCATTGTTTTTTTATTATTAATTATTTAATAAATTTAAACATAAAGATATGAAGGCCCAAAGTAAATAGACATAAAGACCCGACGGAATAGATACGAAGGCCATCAGAATAGATTTGTTTGTCGATGGTGTAGATATGAAGGTTTAACGGATAGATCCGTTGGCCGACCGCTTATTAAACAATCGGGCTGACTGTTTGAAATTTTCTAAATCGCGAGACCGACTGTTTAATAAACGGTGGGCGCCATAACTAAACGGTCATCCCCGATTGTATTATTCCGGTGGATCCTACCGTTTAAAAATGGACCATTTTGGGTATTTTTAGTTTGAGGGGTTAGTCAAGGAAGTTGCTTAAAAAGCCATTTTGATCATTTACCCAAGTTTAAATGATTAAATCAGTTAAACGTCCTATCAATTTACCATAAAATGAACAACACGATGTATTGTTTAGTTTCTTACCTAATGATATGACGAAAATGTTAAGCATCCTAAATGAAATCATGGTTTAAAGGAAAGGAGTCATTGTTGTATCAGGCCCCTTTGATTACACACACAACACACACATGTATGTAATATGTATGAAAGATAAATGCCGAGAAAATAAAACTTAATGTTATATTATTATTAAAGAAGGGGTACTATACTTCAATAAAACTAGTGGCTATAAATAGCCTACAAATACATAAACGTGCATCACAAAATGTGGAGTCAAAACAAAGAATTAAACAGCATGTAACAACTCCTAACCTATTCAACCTCAATCAAACGTGCGCTTCCAAGAAACTCGGTCAACATGGACCAAGTATTCTGCTGACCCATTTTATCTGCATGACCCGTAAACGACTTAACCCGTACTCGACCCGAACCGACCCAAAACATCAATATTAACCCAACATTCACCCCCTTAACCTTGATGTGGTCTTGCTAGCTATTTTTTTCAATGGAATCGTACCGAACTTGCTTGTTCTTGCTAATCTTGCTAGACTCTTTCTTGATTCGTACTCACTTGTTTGTTTACTTTAGTTCAAATATTCTCCTTGCTGACTTGTTATTCGAACCACAAAGGTTCTGTCTTGCTACTTGTTATGAGCGACACCTGACTTGGTTCTAGCTACACGAACCACATTGGTCCGATCACTTGCTAAATTTTGGTTTTCTTTCTTCGGGCTGTCGATTTTTTACTTTCTGATCGACTCCCGTTCTTTCTTTCTTGTGGCTTGCTATCTTATTACTTTCTTGCAATACCACTGGTCTCTTCCTATCTTTCTTTCTTAATCCAAAATTTCTACTTACTTTCTACGAGTTAATGATCCTTGCTTCAACTTTCTTATTTTTCTTTCTTCCTCTAAATCGAATGAGAAACAAACAATTCATTCTTTAACGACCTTCTTTCTATGTCTTTCTTTATCGCCTATCTACACAAGCTTCTTTCATTGCTTTTGATTGCGGAGGCATCAGCGAGATACATAAAGAGTCTTTTCTCTTCTTAACGTGAACACCTCAGTCTTCGGTTCACAATTCAGGCCTACGGTCTTTCATTCCGGCAAGAAAAACGGGTTCGGTCTCAGTCTCGGCATTTGGTATGTCACGGCTTCATTTCTTCTTCTCCGGTTCACGGTCTTGTCTATTTCCCACTGGAACTCACTTTGTGGTGGTGGTCTTCTCTTCTCCCACCGGAATTCACTTTCCGGTGGTGGTCTTTCGCTAGTTCTTCACCGACGTCAGTCTCTTTCTTCATCCTTCTTTCTTAGGGTTAATCAAAACCCTATTATCTTCATTCTTTCTGACGACTACATCACAAGGTTGTTGCCTTACATCACAAGTTCTGTAAACGACACTCAAAACGGCCTCTCTGTCTTCACCCGCTCTGATACCAAATGTTGGATCAGAACCCTTTGATTACACACACAACACACATGTATTGTAAGGCCCCGTTACCGGTAGCCCTACTTTTGTGTTGGATTTACTCATAAACACAATTCTGAATATCAGCGTTAATTAAAACTTTCGCGGAATAATATAAAACATCAACAGTCGTTACAAACATTCATAATCTTATCTTTAAAACATAACTTAAACATGTCTTTTAGTTCAAAACATAACAAGTAGATCTTCAGATGACAGCTTCTTTATTCTACCGCCATGTGTCCCCGCTCAAGCCAGCTGCCTCATTCTACTCACATGCGTGCATACTAAAAGTCAACTACGCTGAGTGAGTTCTAATTAATCACATAACTTACTTTACATACACATATACGTGCCCGAAGGTACGCATTACATACTTAACATGTCCATCATTCTTTCATATTTATATTCATAACTAACCTCACGTTATAAAGAACATTTCGCCCTACATACCTCGGATATTATTAGGGTCCGGTGCCCTCCATCCTCGGATATTATTAGGGTCCGGTCACCCTTCATCCTCGGATATTATTAGGGTCCGGTATCCTCCATCCTCGGATATTATTAGGATCCGGTCACCCTTCATCCTCGGATATTATTAGGGTCTGGTACCCTTTCTTCCATACCTCCATAGCATACTTTCTATATACATAATCGTAAAGTTTTCTACGTACATACATCATTCATTCTTCATCTTGAAACATACATATAACATCAAACCATTACCTGGCAGTACATGCAATTCCGAAGATCGTTCATGTACCAACAAGCAATCATTATACATTTCACATAATACATATATGGCATACATTTATCGCTTAGGATAAGTGTATTAACTAATCGCATCGAGTATGCACACAGCCCCGAAAACATAACAAGGAATGGGGCTAGAAACTCACCTGAAGTCGGTTACGTTCACCGTTTATAGTTATTCCTTTCTTGAGATGTGCACGACTAACTGTATAACAATTACACGTATCAATTATCTATCACTACCCATATCACATTTCTAGTTTAATTAGTACCCTCAACGAACGAGGGTTCGGGGGCAGCGCCCCTGGCAGCGAGGTCTAGGGGCGGCAGCCCCTAGAAGGGTCCAAGGGGCAGAGCCCCTGGCTGGGGTCGAGCTGCCAAGTCAGCTTGGAAAAATTTTATTTTCATTAACTATCTTAACACATTTTCCATTAGAATTTTGGATCATTATTTAATTTGCTACTTAAAATTTCAAGGGCTTCTTTGTAATTAAATCATTCTTTTATAAGTCCAGGGACTATTTTGTAATTCTTTCAAAGTCTAATTCGTTAATCAGTCCTTAACGAATGGGAGTTCATAACGAATTAACTATTATAACGAATCTGCCTTTGTAACGAATCAGACCTTATAACGAACTGGTCTTTATAGCGAATTGGACCTTAACGAATTGGAGCTTATAACGAATTGAACCTGGTAACGAATGACCCCCTTTTTATAACGAATGACCCTTCTAACGAATGAGGGTTCATTCGTCATTTCCCGTAACAAACTGTCTGACGAATTGCGTAACGAATGCATAACAAATCAGGCTAATTTGTTAGTTTTCCTTAACGAATGGGCGTGCCCAGTTCGTTACACGCGCCTAGGGTTTAGGGCATCTGACAGAATGTCAGATGTCCTTTCAAAAATTCCCTTCACCGGCGGCGCCGCCTTTCCGGCGCCGTCGTCGCCGGAAAACTGGAAATCTCGCCGGAAAAACGAGATCTCTTCGTTTCTCCACCATTTTTCAGCATTTTTCGTCCCGTTCGATCCAGATCTGAGCTAGGGTGACCCCTAAGCTCACCTTATGTTTGGTTTATACCCGATTCCACCCGGATCTCGTGACTTAAACGGTTTAACGGTGTCGGCTCGTCGTTTCACAACTAGATCTAACGGGTTTAACATCATACAACATCATACTATCATTACCTTGGATCGGGATCAGTTTCCTTGGTGATTTCGGCTTAGAGAGAGAAAAAGATGAGAGAGAGCCAAGTGTGTGTTTTGGTGGTGTATGGAGTATGTGTGAAATGAATGATTAATGGGTATTAATGGTTTATATAATTATGGATCATGGGCTTAAGCCCATAGTCTTTCCTTCTTTCTTTCATAACCCAAGTCCATAACCCATATCCATTTAACCCAACACTAGCCCAACTCGTATTCTAATTATCTAAACCGATAATGACCCACTATAAATAGACGAAATTTATTTTATTATTATAACCAAAAGTAGAGTGTTACATGTATGTATGTAATATGTATGAAAGATAAATGCAGGGAAAATAAAACTTAATGCGATATTATTTTCAAAGAAGGGGTACTATATAGAGATGGCCAAAAAAACCGGTTGGGGAACCGGTTTACCGGTTTAAACCGGAAACCGGTTTTTACGAAAACCGGTTTTTTAAAAACCGGTTTGACCGGTTTACAAACCGCCGGTTCGTCTTTCGGTTACAAGTTCTAGATCCAAAACCGGTTAACGAACCGGTTAATGGAAAAACCGGTTTTTTTTATTAACCGGTTATGGAAAAACCGGTTAACCGGTTTATAAAAAAACCGGTTTTTGACCGTTGTGGAAAAACCGGTTAACCGGTTTCTCCATAACCGGTTAACCGGTTAAAAACCGGTTTTTGAACGTTGTATAACGGCTATATGCCCGTTTTTTTTGTTTTTGGACCGTTTTTTTTTTTTTACCATTTTACCCCCACAAACATCTATATATAGTTTAGGTTGGGTATTGGTTAGATCACACTCGATTATACAACTCCAAACGCTCTAAACGTTTATTTCATATGCGATTATTTTGTTATCTCACGCTCAATTATACCACATTACCACTCCATACGCTCTTATTTCGTAGTCGTTTATTTCATACTCGAGTATACCACTCTTATTTCGTAGTCGATTATCATGGCCTCCCAAAGTGCTGCTTCATCCGTCAACATGGGTGCCTCGAACACGGGAGAAACGGTCGTTCGATGTAAACATTGTTTGAAGTTTTATGGCAAAGATGCAAACTCCACTTTAAAAGCGCATGTACAAAGGCCCTTTTGCAAGGCCTTGAAGGACGAATCGGGAAGTAGTTCGCAGCCGGAGATGACGAATCAAGGAGCGGTGTTTACGTACGACGTTGAAGCGGTACGTCAACAGTTTTCAAACTTTGTGATTCAACAAACACTTCCTTTCAACCACTTCGACAACCCTCAATTCACGAAGATGATGCAAAACTATGTTCAACCACGCTACCAACACGTAAGTCGTTCGACCCTTAGAAGAGATTGTCTTAAAGCATGGAAAAACGCTAAATCCGAACTAATTTCATACTTTTCAAACTTACAAACTGGTGTAAACTTAACAACGGATGTGTGGTCGGTACCTCATGGTTCGCCCGACTCATACATTTGTGTGACGGCTCATTGGGTTGACCCCGAGTCGTGGCAAATGATGAAACGAACCGTTGCGTTTCAATTGTTTGATTACCCGCACATGGGTAGAAATATTTTTCAAATCTTGGATAAAGTCATTCGACAATACAAGATTGAACATAAAATCTTTTCAATTTCGTTTGATAACGCGTCCAACAATACGGCCGCGGTTGGCCATTTAAAATTAAAGTATAAACCTATTTGTGATGGAGCGTTTTTTCATAGCCGATGCATTGCACATATTATCAACTTGGCCGTGCAAGATGGGTTAAACGTGATCGAAACGCAAAGAAACAATTTTAAAAGAATGTTACAAGATGTTTTTAGCAACAATAAAACATTTTCAAGATACAAAAAATTTTTAGAAGCTAATTGTCAATGGTTGGGGCCAAATTGGGATTGTCCAACAAGATGGAACTTGACTTGTAATATGTTTGAGAAAGCCATCCAACAAAAAGAATCATTAATTGCGTTTCATCAAATTTTGTCAAGTAGGGGTAAATGTGCACCGTACGATCCTAGAAACTGGTTATTGATTGAGATCGTTACGGAGGTCCTTCAAATTTTTAAATCTTGCACAACTAGTTTATCCGGGGTTTACTATCCAACAAGCCCCATTGCTTTACCAAAAATTGCTGTCATGTGCACAAAGTTGAGTGAACTTCATTGTAGGGGTGCACCTTATTTTGATATGGGTGTAAAAATGAAAGAAAAATTTAGAAAATATTTTCAAGAACTACCCGCTGTTTTGACATGTGCTGCTGCGTTAAACCCTTGCATCAATGTTGGTGGTGTTGAAGCTTTAATAGAAAAAATTTGTGATGAGCTAGGGTTAAACGACGATCAAAACCCCTATTATAGCCAAACTTTAAAGAATGCTTTCAACACCACCTTGTCAAACATGTATGATGTCTACCTTACAAAATACGGGTCGTCTTCCCAAATTCATGACTCGTTAAGAGCTGTTGCCCAATCCCAATCCCAAACCGACCTTGAAATGGGGATGTACTACATGATTTGGGAAGACGCCGGTAAACATCAAAAGGTAAACACCCCAAGCAGTGAACTTGGAAGGTATGGTGGTACCAACTTTGTGAAACACATGACTCCGGATGAATTTAGAAGTCTTGATTTGCTGGCTTGGTGGAGAGGTAAGGAGGATGAGTTTCCGATCCTCGCCGCCATGGCCAAAGATTTACTAACGGTCCAAGCTTCCACGATAGCTTCGGAGTCTGCTTTTTCTATTTCTGGCAGGGTTATATCGATTAGGAGGACTCGACTCACTGCACCAGCTATAGAGATGTCGATTTGCTACAAGGATTACTTGGACTCTTTAGATAGGGCACAACATCAACGCTCACTCGAGGGGGAAATGGAGTATGAAGCGGGCTTGTATGAAGACGAGGTCAATGAAGGACACACTCAACCAATGACCGATGAAGAAGCCGCGTACGACGATTACCTAAGAAATAGCTCGGGATCGGGTAGCGAAGAAAATTAGTTAAAGAAACAGCAAACATGGAGGCAAATCATGAGTAAGAAACAGCAAGTTGTTCATGTAATCGTGTCTAAGCATTCTTTTTCCTAATATGTGCTCTTATTTACTTGTTGATTTGAATTTTTCTAATTTAGTTAAAGAAACAGCAAACATGGAGGCAAATCATGAACAAACTGCGATTGGGAACAACAGGAGCATCTGCTAGTTCACGATTTAATGTTTGTATTTTTGAGTTAAATCATGAACAACAGTTCTTGGCAGAGATTTCTTCAGTGTTAATGATTTAATGTTTGTATTTTTGAGTTGCGAATATGCGATAACGATTTAATGTTTGTATTTTTAATGTAAAAACTATAAATGAAAGTTATGTGTTTTTAATCTTTGGTTTGTTGAAAACACATTCACCAACACACACTCATAATCATCTTCCAAGCAAAGAACCCTAACAACGAAAGCAAAGAATGGCTTCGGTCAGTCCGTTTTGCCTTATAGTTACCGTTTTGCCTTGTAGTTACCGGTTTGTTTATACTGTGAAAAAATAATGGTCTTCATTAAGTACAAAATATAAAAAACAAATATTCGTATTTGAAACCGCGAAATTTAAAAAAAAAAAAAAAAAAAAAAAAAACCGGTTAATAAAAATAACCGGTTAATAAAAAAACCGGTTTATTAACCGGTTCTAACCGGTTTCTAAACCGGTCCTAACCGGTTAGACCAGTTAGGGTTTTGATAGCAAAAAACCGGTTATTAACCGGTCCGGTTATTAACCGAACCGGTTTTTTTCCGGGCCAAAAAAACCGGTCCGGTTAATAACCGAACCGGTTTTTTTAAAAAAACCGGTTTGTGCACCTCTAGTACTATACTTCAATATAATTAGTGGCTATAAATAGCCTATAAATACATTAATGTGCATCACAAAATGTTTAGTCAAAACAAAGAATTAAACAACCTGTAACAACTCCTAACCTATTCAACCTCAATCAAACGTGTGCTTCCAAGAAACTCGGTTAACATGGACCAAGTATTCTGCTGAACCATTTTATCTGCATGACCCGTAAACGACTTAACCCGTACTCAACTCGAACCGACCCGAAACATCAAGATTAACCCAACAGTCATGAACAGAACGGTAAATATTGGAGGGGTCTATTTTTTAGCAACTCCAACGTAGGTGGGTGCTAACTCTATAAAAATATAAAATGACTCAATTTAGTAATCGTTGACCTATATAGAAAACAATAAACTCTAGAAAAACATAAACAATTAACTAACATAATCTATACTTTCTAATAAAAGGCTATAAGTTTTGCCACTTGTCACTTCTACATTAAACCTCACTTTTTTAACAATTTATAATAATAAAATAATAGTTATCATTCTTAAAATTTATGCTTCAATTGTTAATTTAATATTTACTTCATGTTTTTTTTTTCAAACATTTGATATTTATAATTATCTTTTACTTTAAAATGGTTTTAAAGACTATTGTACAACGGCTGTATTAATAGTGTTTACGGGCTTATTGTTACTTGTATACTGATTATTTATTAAATATTGTATTTTCAAGAACTACTCGTGTTGTACACGGACCTCAAACTAGTCAAGTTATAAACTTCGTACTGACGTGTGTTACTAAAATAACTTGTACAATTATGTTAACTATGTAAATGTTTAATCAAATTGTGATGAAGTAAACGAAAAATTCACTAATAAGAGAAAAAAATTAGAAAATCTTGAAATGCTCTTAGCACCACGTCTTGTAAAGCAACGAGGACATTAAGGGGCTGGGGCGGTAGCCCCTTAACGCCATATTTACCAAATGGTACGTGGGGTCTATGCCATAACAACCAATCCAACTGTTATTAAATTTTAGTAAACCAATGAAACGCTAGTTAATAGTTGGCTAGTTAAAGCCCTATTAGCTGTGTGGTATTAACATGACACATTAACTAGCTAATTGTAGTCTGCACACAACACATGGCCTATTTGTTAATAAAATATTAAATAATGTGTTATCTAGTAAAACATATATGTTTGAGAAGGATGAATTAAAAAGTAGGTTAATTCCGATGATAGAGAAGCCGGGTTCATCATCAATTCAAACCACCAAATGGTAACCTGCTGCATCATCAATTCAAACCACCAGCCAACACCCTTATCTGGTTCCTCCAACACTCCATTTTCTGCAATTATGAGTAGCTACCAAACGGTGACAAACTAAACGGTGAAAAGACGAAAATACCCTAACTTTCTGACACCAAACGGTGAAAACTAACGGACGTTCATGTTTGGGGGCACCCGGGTACTAAAAAAACAACCTCAGGGGGCAATGGTGCTATTTCGAAACCACTGGGGGCAAACGTGCTAGTTTGACAAACCACAGGGGGCAAACGGGCAATTAACTCATTGTTTGTGTGTGTATTTATATATGTACATCAAACAGCAATTACACTATTCATGTACAATTAACTTTTTCTTGTGCTAAGTGTACAAGTTGAAGAAAAAAAGACGAAATATGATAATTACACTATTCAACAAATGAATACTTAACACACTTATGTAATAATGATAATTACGCTACTTTAGTTTTGCTGTAGTGTAATACTATTACTCCACAACCACAGCAATTGAAGTAAACTATTTCAATTTGTTGTTGTGTAATCATCATATTTACGAAAATGCCAGCGCGTCCTTTTTTCTTCACTTCGTGCGTTTCGCTTGTCAAAAGCTACAGCCTATATGTATTTGTGATAGTAACCGATTCGAGATGGTTAATCTCCCAAGATAGTTAATCCCCTGAGTGGATCAAGCTCCAAAGAAATAAGAAAAAGAACAAAACATTTTACTTCACAATTTTCTACTTCTTCGTTCATAAATGAAACGCCTTTTTATATGCTACAAACCAATGAAACTAACTAGACCCACTAGTACACTAACATGACCCATTACCTAAAAGATGTAAACTAACTTAATACAAGAAATTAAATTGGAAAACAATAAAACATGCACATATTTGTATATGTATGTATAAATGCACTAGAGGTGTAATATGTTTTTTTTTCCTTCTGTATATGCATGTGTTTATTCGTTTCTGTATGCACATATTTGTTGAATTCAGGTGAGTTTGAGTTTGCATTGGATGCTTGTGGTGTATCGGAACTTGTTTTCTATAATTCAGAAGATACGATGTCTAGACGTACCTTTAATTACACTCGTCTCGCTGTTGATGAAGACAGTGTAAACTCTTTTGACCCAAGGTTTGACTTATCAGAAGAAACATGGGATAAAATCCCATGGAAATCTGTTGGGCTTGCACTTTTCCTTCTGTTGTTTGGATGTGTGCTTTTACTTCTTTCATTATTCATCTTCACTGGCCACATAGGCGGAGACGTTTCCCAAGCGTATGGTCTGTTTGGACTCGGGACACTCACCTTTCTTCCAGGTATGTCAATTGTTATGCTGACTTTATCAGTAAGTCAACAGGGCCGATTAACGACCCCAATGTGTGGGGACTGGCCCGTTAGGGTGTTAACACTCGTGTTTGTTCATATTGCTTTGAATTTTTCAAACAAGTAATGGATTACATAAGATAATACGGGTTCCAGCATGTGGCGCACTTAGACAGTAAAAGAGGTTTCGCCTCATTCTGAGCTTTATGTCTAATGCTCCCGGCTCTGCTCTTTAATTATTTTTAAGCTCGAGATTGGCTCGTGAATAGCTTTTTAACCTGAGTTTGGCTCGTTGATAGTTTTTCAAGCTTGAAGTTCGTTAATAGTCTTTTAAGCTTGGGGTCGGCTCGTTGATAATTTTTCATGCTTAAGCTTGGCTCGTTAATGGCTTTTCAAGCTTGAGCTTGGCTCATTAATACATTTTCAAACTTGAGCTTGGCTAGTTAGTAGGTTTTTAAGCTTGAGCTTGCCTCGTTAGTAGTTTCTCAAGCTTGAGCTCGGCTCACTAATAAATTTTCAAGCTTAAGCTTGGATCATTAATCAATTTTTCAAGCTTGAGCTCAGATCTTAAATCAATATTTCATGCTTGAGCTCGGCTGGTTAATAGTTTTTCAAACTTGAGCTCAGCTCGTTAATAGTTTTTCTAGTTTGAGTCCGGCCCGCTAATGATTTACAAGCTTTAGCTTAGATCGTTAATAAATTTTCAAGTTTGAGATCATCGGCTTGTTTATTACTCATTAAATATTTAAGTATTTTATTTATATAAATATATAACCCGAGCTCGTATATCAAATTAGCTCGGCCTTAACCTCATTTATCAAATTAGCTCTAACTTAAGCTCTAGCATGTTTATAGTTGAAGTGTAAATTCGCCTCCAGCACGTTTAAGCCCGACTCGTTTCGTACATTTAATGAGCCAATCTCAAGTAGTGTACGAGCGGCTAGGCTCGTTTACACCCTTTTTTGTCAATTTTATTTTAACTTTATAGACAAATAATGTACTAAATAAGATTACATAATTTGAACGATGCAATAATAATAATAATCTATTTTTAAAGTAAAGCAGTTTATGAAGCGTATTTATTTGACCCGTTTATAAGTAAACGGGTTAGCCTTGCTAATAATGACTATTTGTTTAGGGTTTTACGAGACTCGAATTGCATATTATTCATGGAGGGGTGCACAAGGGTTCCATTTTGCAGCCATCCCGTGCTACTAGGTGTAATGGTGGGCCCATTTACGTTCGCTTGTATATACATAATGAATGATAAAGCCCTAACCACATTGATGGTTGTTGGGTCATCGTACAACGGTCAAAATCGGGTCATGTTAACTTGTCAACATTTTAGTCAAATATTTTGTAAGATTTTAGGGCCATAACGTGTTTGAAAAAGTAGATGCTAATTATTTCTGTTTGAATATATCATCCTTTTTTGTTTAAAATTTCATATTGTTTTGGTGCCAAACTATGGGTTGAAAAAGGATGAAGTTGAGCTTTCTTCTAAGTCTAAAATTGGTTAGGGGCTGTTAGGTAGCCTCTTAACAGTCATTAAGAGGCTACCTCTTAATGGGCCATAACCTCTGAATGGTTAAGAGACAACCTTAAGTCTGAATGGTTAAGAGGTTACCTCTTAATAGTTACCTCTTAACCATTCAGACTTAAGGCTACTTCTTAACCATTAAGAGGTTATGACTCATTAAAAGATAGCCTCTTAATGACTGTTAAAGAGGCTACCAAACAGCCCCTTAGTAAGTAAACACTAGATATGATGGGTTATATGTTTGAAAGTGTTTAGTGAATTCATTATTATTTTAAATTGAGTAAAATATTGGAGCCTATACTATTTATGGTTTAGTATCGAGCCCCGATTCTCTCCATATATTATAATTGTTATTGAATTAATTAATCAATCATTCAGTCTTTTATCATCTATACATGGTTTCATAGCTTGTTTTGAGAGTTTCGAGTGATTGAGTAGAACTGGTTTTAGATGATCAAGGCTACGTCCATGTTCAAACTTGTTTGAATGGATTTCGAAATTAACATGTCTGAGTTGGGATGAAACTAAGTAGCAAGATATAATTCACTTTAAACATAATCAAATGGATGCAAGTACTTGATTTTGAATAAGTAGAGTTGAATTATGTTGGGTTCCAGTGGTGATCAGTCAACGGTTTAACAATTAAACCCGGTTTAATAATCGTTTCATAATTATTAATCATATTAACAATTGACAAAAACGCAGCGGAATAAAATCGAGTAATCACCATTTAGCGGAACCGTAGAGGATCCGGTTACAAACAATACGAGTAAAAATCGAAACAACCAAAATTAAATATAAATCTCAACCAACAATATTTAATTTTACCTCGGTTAATGAATAACCGGTTGAGACACCGAGGTTCAACGAACCGAAGCTAGTACACAAAACGAACAACGAGCAGCGACGGTGGCGTACGGGCAGTAGCGGCGGCAGTAGGGGCAGCGAGGCTGGACTACGGCTGACTAGCGTGGCAGCGACTAACGCGGTGACGGCTTGGTCCGACGAAGATTGGTCTGTGGCTGTTGGGTAATTCCCAAAAGGCTTGTTGCCATTTTTTTCTTTTCTTCTTGTTGTGCTGCATGAGAGAAAGAGGCAGAGAGTATTTTGTTTTTATATATATCTTATGATTAGGTTAACTATTAACTTAAATCATGATAATAACCTCTTAACTTCTTCTTAGCCCGCAAAGTTCAAACTCTTCAGCACACGTTTAAAATCCCTTACCTTTTATAATTAATAAACCGTCTTATATATATATAATTATACAATATAATTATATAATCATAATTCGTTTCGTTAATGGTTCATGTATACCTATTAGTCTCGTTAAGTGGTTTTATATTCTTTGTCCAAGGTGTAACTCTTACGGGTCATAACTCGGTCGGCCGCGTTAACTTACTCGAACTGGTCCATTATTTCCAACAGTCTTCCACTTGGACGACTTTCGATTAAGCTCCTTAACGTTGACAGCCAGCGGTGCTCGAGCTACACATGGCTGCCCCCAACAAGGTATGATATTTTAAAGTCATTAACCAAAACATATTGGAATACCCTATTGCAAGATAATGAGCTTATGGTAATCATTGTCATATATCCTGTTTGTATAAGACACCAATTGAACAATGAGACATGTATCAGATCCAATCTCATATGGCGTTTAATCATTACTGTTCTCGATCTAGAATCAAAGTGGTCCAATCAAACACACAATAAGTTGGGGTGAGGCCTCACACTTCACCAGTTTGAATCAACGAGGGCGCCAAGATATCTAACTGTTACATATCATGTAAGAGTACATAATACCATATTGATTACATACAACTCCCATTGAACTTCAGAATATTCCCAACCAATGCCTTTATATCCGGAAGTTATGCGACAATGGTTGACACTGATCAAAGAATAGCCTTTAGTAAACGAAAGTTCCAATATGTATCTCAGGTCTAAGGATATTAAATGAGTGTACCAATATCAAAACATCTTATGATTAAGATCCATGAAGATGATTTGATGCGAGTTACATCCAACGTCATTCATAATGAGGCCTATGATTTAGGAAGTCAACTCCTTGAGTCTAAAGTCAGAATAGTCTTAATTCAGAATCATTCCCACGAGTCTGACCGACTACGTATAATTTAGAATACAATATTCATGGATTAAACGTATTAAAAATGAACCCAGTTTTGGTATTCAATGTTTGCATTTAACCATTAAATCAAAAGTGAATTCCAAAGTATAACTGTTTAAATGTTCATGCATCCAAATACTAAATAAAAAAACGACAGGCTAATCTAAGACCGATAGCATCACTATGTTGGTCATGCTTGTCCTGAGTCATCGGCTTAGTGAACGGGTCTGCTAGGTTTTGATCTGTGTCTACTTTTCTTATTATGATGTCACATCGTTCCAATATTTCCCGTATAAGGTGGAACTTCCTTAGAATGTGCTTGGCTCTGTGATGAGATATGGGATCTTTGGCCTGAGCAATAGCACTTGTGTTATCAGAACACATCGATTGGTTTATGAATACTCGAAACCACATCGAGGTCAGTGATGAAATTCTTCATTCAAGCAGCCTCCTTAGCAGCATCTGATGCAGCTATGTATTCAGATTCAATGGTGGAATCCGCCACCACACTATGCTTGGAGCTTTTCCAGTAAATACCTCCTCCATTGAGAATGAATACAAATCCTGTTAGTGAGTGAGAATCATATCGGTCAGTCTGAAAGCTAGCATCAGTGTAACACCTTACAGTGAGCTCTTCTTCCAATCCTCCAAACACCAAGAGCATGTCCTTGGTCCTTTTCAGGTACCTTTGAATGTTCTTTACTGTAGTCCAATAGGAAACACCAGGAATTTTCTGGAAACGGCTAGTCATGCTTAAAGCATACGAGACTTCAAGTCTAGTGCATAACATAGCGTACATGATAGAGGCCAATCACTGAAGCATATGGAATTGCTTGCATGTGCTTTGTCTCAATGTCCGTTGTCGGAAATTACGATTTTCTTAGCACAATTCCTTTAACAATGGGAATAGCTCCTTTCTTGGAATTGTCCATTGAGAAGCATGCCATGACCTTGTCTATGTATGTACTTTGACTTAGCCCTAGAAGCCACTTAGACCTATCTCGATAGATCCCCAAAATATAAGCAGCTTCAGCAAGATCTTTCATTGCGAAACAAGATCCTAACCAGTGCTAACTTCCTTAAGCATAGGGGAATGTTGTTTCCAATTATCAGTATATCATCCACATACAGGATGAGGAATGATATAGTGCTCCCACTAGCCTTTCTGTAAACACAAGGCTCATCCTCATTTTTTATAAAACCAAACTCTTTGATTTACTCATCAAAATGTAGATTCCAGCTGAGAGATGCTTGTTTGTGTTCATAAATGGACTTATGCAGTGTGCACACCCTATTAGGATATTTAGGATCGAGAAAACCTTCAGGCTGAACCATATAGACATCTTCCGAAAGGTTTCCATTAAGAAAAGCGGTTTTGACATCCGTTTGCCATATCTTGTAGTCATAATACGTGGCTATGGAAAGTAATATCCTTATTGACTTAGTCATAGCAACGAACGAGAAGGTTTCATCATAGTCAACCCCTTGAGTTTGAGTAAAACCTTTCGCTACTAGCCGTGCTTTATAGGTCTGCACATTTCCCTGCATGTCGGTTTTTCTTTTGAAAATCCATTTGCTCTCTACTGCCCGACCTTCGAGGGTTAGCTCAACCAAGTTCCAGACTTGATTGTCATGCATAGATTGCATCTCGGCGTTATGGATTCTTGCCATTTCTTAGATTCCGGGTCTAAGACAACACATTTGTAGTTAGTAGGTTCGTCATTTGACTCAGCTACTAATAGGACTTCGGGACCATCTAAATGCCATAGGTAATTAGTAATTGGTACGCGATCCCTGCTACTTCTTCAAACGCTCGTGTTTATGTCTGATGTATCAGCAATAACATCTTGTTGATTAGACGCTCCAAATTCCACAGCAGTTGATTGTGGTTCTTGAATTTCTTCAAGATCGACAATATTATTTCCAGTTCCTCGATCGAGAATTTCTTTCTTGAGGAAGTGGCCCTTCCTTTTGATAGAAATCAAATTTATATCAGGGTGGAAGAAATAATATCCGCTTTGGTTATAGTACCCGACGAAAATAACTTTTACGCCGCGGGGATCGAGTTTGTCATCAGAATCACTAGTGATATATGCATCACATCCCTATACTCTAAGGAAATACAAGTGGGGTTTACGCCCATGCCATATCTCATATGGGGTTTTGTTAACCTTTTTAGTTGGAGCCAGATTAACAATGCGAGCGGCGGTCATAAGGGCAAAGCTCCAAAAGGAGTGAGGAAAGTTAGTTATACACATCATCGATCAGACCATTTTTAGCAAGGTTCGATTTCTCCTCTCGCTCACACCATTATGGTGGGGTGTGTCGGGTGGAGTGAGCTGTGAAATAATTCCACGCTCTTTTAGATGATTGATGAACTCTGAGCTGAGATACTCTCCACCTCGATCTGATCGAAGCATTTTAATAGTTTTTCCGAGTTGGTTTCGACTTCGTTTTGAAACTCTTTGAGCTTTTCAAAAGTTTCAGGTTTGTGTTTCATAAGATACCCATAAGCATATCGACTATAATTGTCAATAAAAGAAACTAAGTATCTTTCATGATTTCTAGACATAGTTCTGAAAGGGCCGCATACATCATTATGTATAAGTCCTAACACATCCATTGCTCTTTCACTTTTATGATTAAATGAGTCCTTGGCGAGTTTTCCAGCTAAACAAGACTCACAGTCGTCAAAAGAGTCTGGTCCTGTGGATTCAAGAATTTAACTCGTGCCTTTCTTATGTGACCAAGTCGGCAATGCCATAGAAACGCATCATTGATGCCAGATCTGATATGTTTAGAAAGATTAAATACATTATTGTTAACTTGAACATCAATCTCATAAATACCATTTCGAGGTTTAGCCTCAAAATAAAAGACATCATTCAAGTAGGCAGAAATAGCAATACCATTAAAAGCGTACTTAAATCTTTGTTCAAAAAGTAATGAAACTAAAATAATGTTTTTGGTAAAACCAGGTGCAAACAAACAATTATTCAAAGTAACTACAAGGCCAGACGGACAAGAAAAACAATATGTTCCAGTTGCAAGAACCGGGACTTTCTTCCCATCACCAACGATGAGTTCCATGTCGCCTTGTTTCAGTTTCTTCCAGTTTTCAGGCTCCTGCGAGACATTAACAATGTGGTAACCACATCTGGTATCAAATCCCCATGTGTTGCTAGAAACGGTGAAAAGTTCAATAACATATATGGAAATACCTTAAGAGGAGCCTTCACCATTGGCCCTCTTCTTTGCTAGCTTATCTAGATGCTCAGGGCAGTTACACTTCCAATGCTCAATATTGTTGCACTTGTAGCACTGGCGCTCGTCAGGAGGCGGCGGAGGTACCTTTGCAACACTCTTGTTAGTGATGGTGGCATGCTTGGCAGCAACAGTAACCTTCTTCTTGCATGTACCGTTATAACCCCGGTTCTTTGGTTTAGGCTTCTTGATACCAACAGATCGAACCATCAGAACTTGATTACTTTTAGTAGGAATGTTTATCTCAGCCATCTTGAGCGTACCATGAAGCTCCGACACTGTCTTCACCCAGGCTTTCATATTGAAATTTATTACGAAGTGGTCGTAAGAGCTGGGGAGAGAGTTCAAGATGAATTCCGCTACCATTTCATCTGACAGGGGATAATCAAGTTTCTTCAGTTGGTCGATGCACCCTTTCATCTTGACAACATGCGCACTAACAGGGGATCCCTTTTCCATTTTGCAGCTGATAAGTTGTTTCATGGTTTCATAGCGTTCTTGACGGGCTTGTTTTTGGAACATTTGGCTCTAATGGAACCGTTCCATCAAGAACATAGATCTTCTTTTCCATTTTGAGAAAAAGTCTCAAATTGCGGTGCCATTCAAGAAAATTAGGTGTTGTTTGTTTTTGAAGACAAAAACTGTCTACAATCTGATTTCATCTGATTTTATGTCTGCAACTGAAGATGTGGTCTGAAGGTCTGCATTCTGAAAATATAATACTGTCTGTTTTATAAACTGGATATCGTCTGCATAAGCTGAAAATTACTAACCTATCATATATATATCACAATAGATAGAAGTCATTTAACGTTTGTAGACTGCTAAAATAATTGGTGGTTTATGGACTATGGAAGTGGGTGGTGGTGTACGAACTATGGAAGTGGGTGGTGGTTGATGATTGGTGGTAGACGATTATGGTAGGCGGTGAACGGTGGTGAAGGATGGTTGTGGTGGGTGGTGGACGGTTGTAGTAGACAGGTTTTGGTAGCCGATGGTGGGTAGTGGTGGTGATGGACGGTGGTGGTGGGTGGTGGACTGTGGTGGTGGTGGTGGTGGTGGACGGTGGTTGTGGCCTGCGGTGGTGATGACCGGTGGTGGTGTGGGTGGAGGAAGGTGGTGTAGGTGGATGGTGGTGGTGGTGGTTGCAGAAAGTGGTTGGTGGTAATGGGTTGTGGTCGACGGTGGGTGGTTGACGGTGGTGGTGGCGGAAGGTAGGTGGTGGTGGGTGGTTGACGGTGGTGGCATTGGACGGTGGGTGGTGGTGGTGGCATCAGACGGTGGGTGGTGGTGGTGGCGATGGACAGTAGGTGGTGGGTGGTGGTGTGGTGGACGATAGGTGGTGGGTGGTGGTGTGGTGGACGGTGGGTGGTGGTGGTGGTGGTGGCGCACGGTGGGTGGTGGTTGTGGTGGACATTGGATGTTGGTAGGATGATAAGAAGTGTGAAGATGTTGGATATTAGCTTCTATTTAATACCATATAAGCAGTTTTCAGATCTTTTTCTTTTTTTTAAACAAACTGTCTTCATGAACTTATGTCTGCGCGCCCGCAGACATAACCCTCTTGCAGACCTTTGAAGCAAAAACAAACTCAACCTTAGTGCTATTCAGCTTTTATTTCTCAAGAATAGTCTTGAGGGTGAATAAGGAGTTATTATCAGTTGACATATGCTAAATAAGCAAAAGTAAATTAATTAGTATTTTCGATGTTATAATCCTATTATCAATGACCCAATTTACCTTAATAATATAGGGACTTGAGAATCTGGCTTCCAGTTAGTAATGGCAGCTGTAGCACACAACATTAGTAAGTTGTTAGGCAGACTGATAACGATTGCAAATTGTGAATAAAGCACAACTCTCGGTTATGAGGCCTAGTAAGACAACAATTGCCTAAGTAGATACGTTTAGCTTCATTTATGCCCACTTTAGTCTTCAGACAGATGTAGTACGTAACAGAAGAGTAAAGTAATAGTCGCCCAAATACAGTCACATGTGAAAGGGCCAGATGTGTCAACGAAACCTTTCACCTTGAAGGGATAGGCTTGAAAACAAGTGTTGTGTTGTAGCTCCAAACACTTAAAGTTTCGCAGTATGCCTTAAGTGTGACTTAAAGTAGGATGGCATAGACTATTGATTTTAAAAAATGGGTGATGTGCGAAAAAAATATATATAAATAAAACACGAATCGCAACTAAGCTTTAAAAAACCAAACAACCTATCCTAGTTCACACAAACGACAAGTGTACCGATCGCGTATAGCAAACAAAACGAAAGTCCAGATATCGAACTCGAAGACACGTAAGAATGGCTCAAATTATAAACCCTAATCCAAGTCCTACCTAATAATATTTAATTGATTTTATTTTATTTACTTTGTAATTAATTTAAACTAACTTAACTTAACTTAACGTAATGAAAGTAACTGGAAAACTTAACGAAACTTAACGGTGTTTTAACGAATATGGAGAAACAACTACCTAGGCAAGAATCCAATTGACGGTTCAACGGATAACGGTATTAATAGATCACACGACACCGACATCTTAAAATATTCAACTAAGGCTCATTAAAGTTCTCAAGATCACCTCTCGGTCTCACTAACTAACCCTCACAAATCTAAGAAGATTGAATAAATGCACCGGGATAAAGATTGCTAAGGTACCCTAATAACGCATCTCCTCTCGGACTCAACGGCACAAAACCCACTTAAAATTGGTACTAGCAATTCTAGGGATAAAGGGGTAACAAAATCTAACTCGATCTAAGACACATATTTTCACGCAAAACTAAACCGGATAAGACCAAAACTCTCTCTCGCGCAATTCTTACCTAACCGAATAATGACGCGGGACAAACCGACTCTCTATTACCTCTCGGTCACAAGGAAAGTAAACCTATTGAATTTTAATAATTAATCGCACTCAAGATTCCTATGGCCGCGCTAGCCACAAATAGATCAAAAACACCAAATCTAAGACCTAATCGAATAACCCCTAACCGAATGACACAAAACCAATCAATCAAGGCAATAAAGGGAATCACATGCAAAAATTATATAAAAACAATATTTTAACACACCAAAGATCAATAAATAAATCCTTTCAATAATAATACGTCATGTGATTAATCAAAACCAAATAAACCGTCAAACAATGTAAATAATCATCTCAACCTAGGTAGTACAAAGGATTTAGCCAGTAATCATGACAAACGAAAACTTAACAGATTCAAAAATCATAATCATCATATCAAGAAATATAGAGATGAATTTATAAAATAAATAATGCAAACCACTTTGAAAAAAAATAATGTTCCCTGTTGTGGTTTTTGTCCCGACTCCCCTTGGCTTCCTTCTTTTCCTTAGCTTCAAAAGAAACCAAAAAAAAAAAAAGTTCTATGCTTGTTGTCTGATCGGAACATTTTGTGTTGAGGTGCTTCCAAAGCTTTTTTTTATTATTTTCCTTTGATTTCCTGCTGGCCGTTCTCTCCTATGCAGTCCAAAGATCAAAATTGTATATTCTTATTTGATTTCTTTATGAGCCGCCAACTTGGACCACCAATCAAGAATTTAATAGTTTTTTTGTTTTCTTGATTCTACTCTTGCCGCACGGAAGAACAAAATTTAGCTGCTAAGGTTTTTAAAGTTTATGTTATAATATAGTATAACACATGCTAGGCTTCATATAAATAGGCTCGGTCTGGGCTTTAACTTGGTTCTTCAAAAATTGATCATAAAAGCATTTTAAGTCTTGAAATTCCCAGTTCTTTTTCTCTTTAAAATTCTAACCTACGAACGACATATAACATTGTAAGATCATGTCAAAACAAGTTAAAAATCATTATTTATTAGATAATTAAGTGGTTAAAATGATAATAAAAGGTGCGGAAAATAAGTGTATTTTACAACACATCAAACATCCTCACACTTAAGACTTTTTCTACCCTGAAAAAGAAATCTACACAGGATCATACCAAGTGAAAGTAACAAACTCCCAGATTATTAAACATTATTAAAACAATAGAAACAACTCGACATATCAACTGCGATTGTCGATATATTTTTCAACTTTAAACCCAGCCACTAACCGATCAAGCCCCCCATCGCAATAAGTGTTTTAAGTTCAAAATCCACGGCTACACCTACCCCATCTCAGACAAAGAGAGCTAGAAAAACTAGAGTCAAAGCAGACTGATTTGACAAATCACTATAAGCCAATGACTTGTTGATGGTACTAAGTAGATGCACTCAGTGAAAATTGATGGATGAATGATCTTTTGGAGTCCGTACGAGCTATTCCTAAATATTATTGGACTTTGTCCTATAAATCCTTAATTTGATATTTATTGACTAAGAACCTCGAGCCCCAATAGCGAGAACCTTAGAGTCACAATCCCCTTAGCAACGCGTAAACTCTCAGCCCCGTCTAGTATGTGCATCTTTAGCCTCTTTTACTATTTTTGGATGCTTATTTGCATCTTTTATTTGTACTTTCTTTTTTTATCTTTATTTATGCTTTTGCGAGATTTTTTTTTTTGCACCTAAATAAGTATAACTATTTTCTAAGCTCGTAAAAAGATGGACATGTGGTGGTGTGTTGGTTTGAGTGCATTTAAATCTTTTCATTTCAAAGTTTTTAGATTATGGTAATCCTCCCTAAGCATCGAAATTCAGTTTCACCCTTTTTCAAATTATTAGATATATAAAATTTATTAAAGAGAACTATCAAAGCTAGTTGGGCCTACCGACACATCCCAAATCAGATATGCAAACCATCTCTTCTTTTATTATTATTATATTTTTCAAAGGTTCTGAGAGCTTGTTAACACAACGGTAATAATATCATTTCTTGCTTAACGTAGAAGAAAAACAAATTTTAAGGGACATTTTTCTTTAAAACGTTTTACTTTTTTTTTTTCAAATTCAGTCGCCCCAGTCACTTTCAGTTTTCAAGTCAATGGCTATCCCGTATGTCTACAGGTAGATAACGGGACCAAACATATACAAGTATTTGTCCCTCGAACTTAAGTAGCCGACATAATTTTCAGCGAAAGAACAAAACACACAATAGTCGCCCCAGTCACTTTCAGTTTTCAGGTAAATGGCTATCTCATATTTCTACAAATAGATAACAGAATCAAACATATAAAAGTATATGTCCCTCAAACTTGAGTAACCAACATAATTTTCCCCGAAAGAAAAAAATATCTTTAAAAAAAATTGAGTATATTTTTTTCTTCTACAACTAAGTAAAATAAACTTCCATCCCCACTCTTAAAACGAAATCGTCCTCGACGAAAACAAGGAAAATAAATAAAATAAAATAAAAATAAAACTTAGAATTTTCAGCAATAAAGCAGAGAACGAGTTACTCCCCTGGTTTATACGTAGAATCTTCACCAACCATGTATCAACCGAATGACTGTATAGCATTTCATTCGCGGCCGCAACCTCGGGAGAACCAGTTCCAAAACGCCATAAGATCTACCATGTGCAAAGATATAACATGTACTTTGCAAGATCGCTCACATATAGCGGCGTACACAACTAAAACAAAGTTAAGTAATAAACATATTTTTTGTATTTTTATGATTTTTAATTTTCTTTGGATTATGTTGGGGTTTATATATATATATATATATAATATATATATATATATATATATATATATATATATATATATTATAAATAAAGAAAAATAGAATACCCTTAAAATCAGCTGCTCGAATAGAGTTTGAGTACGAGCAGCTTCAATCGGGAGGATCCTTAGTAACAAAAAATAATAACAGATAAACGAAAACTCGGGCTGCCTCCTGAGAGTGCTTGGATTAACGGGTCCTAAGCCCGACCCCTCCAACACGCCTATTCATCAGTAAAGGAATTGAGTTACAAGACCTCAGCTGTCTGCTCTGCAACCTTCTCTCCTATGTAGTGCTTCAACCTATGACCGTTCACCTTGAACTTCCCACTTTCGTCTTCAATCTCAATTGTGCAATACGGGAATACCTCAGTAATGGTGAACGGGCCTGACCATCGGGAATTCTGCTTTCCCGCAAATAACCGTAATTGGGAATTATATAGCAAAACACGATCCCCACACTTTAACTGCTTATTTCCTTTCAACTTGCGATCGTGCAGTTGCTTTGTCCGCTGCTTATAATTGTACGAGTGTGAATAGGAATGATCGCAAATTTCCTCTAACTCATGTATCTGATGGAAACGATGAACTCTAGTAGACGAAAGATCAAGGTTAACCTTTTGAAGCACCCAAGAAGCACGATGCTCCAACTCAACAGGCAGATGATAGGCTTTCCCATAAATCATCTGAAACAGTGTGGAACCGGTCGGAGTTTTGTACACTATACGAAAAGCTCACAAAGGATCATCTAATTTTTCGGACCAATCCTTTCGATTAATTCCGAGCGTTTTCTCGAGAATGCATTTTATGCCTCAGTTACTCACCTCTACCTGTCCACTGGTCTGTGGGTGGTAGGCAGTCGCAAGTCGATGGGTGACTCCATAGCGTTGCAACGCCTTCTCCATCTGCGCGTTGCAGAAATGAGTACCTCGATCACTGATCAGGGCTTTCGGTACACCAAAACGAGAGAAAAGATTTTTCAGAAATCTCACTACAACTCGGGCGTCATTAGTGGGCAAGGATCTGGCCTCGACCCACTTGGAGACGTAGTCAACTTCCACAAGTATGTACTTGTTCCTCTAGATAACGAGAACGAGCCCATAAAATCAATACCCCAAATGTCAAAAACCTCGCAAACCTGAATAGCATTTTGAGGCATCTCATTTCGGGATGAGATGTTACCGACACGCTGGCATCGGTCACAGCTTTTAACGAACGCATGAGCATCTTTGAAAATCGAAGGCCAATAAAATCCTGAATCGAAGACCTTCTTATCAGTAAGAATAGCACCATAGTGACCTCCTGTCGGTCCCTCATGACAGTGGCTAAAAATCCATCACCCTTCTTCAACATCCACACATCTCCTCACAAGCTGATCAGCACCTGTACGAAAAAGAAAAGAGTCGTTCCAGATGTAGAACTTTACGTCAGGAAAGAATTTCTTCTTTTGCTGGTGAGACATCCTCCTAGGGAGGGAACCATCGACGAGGAAGTTTGCGATATCAGAAAACCACGAGTAGCCGTCATCCTGAGCTTTGACAAACATGATTCTCTATCGGGAAATGGTCATTGATGATGACCCCAGCATCTCCAATCTCGGCTCTCTCAAGACGTGACAAGTGATCGGCCGCTACATTATCAGCCCCTTTTTTATCATGGATTTCAATATCAAACTCCTGAAATAGCAGGATCCAACGGATAAAACGAGGCTTAGCATCCTACTTGCTGAAAAGATAATGAATGGCTGCATGATTCGTGTAGACGACTATTTTGGACAGAACAAGATAGGACCTAAACTTATCAATCAAATGCAAACACCACAGCTAACAACTCTTTCTCTGTGGTGGTGTAATTCTCCTGAGCAGTGCTTCTCCTTCCGCTGTCCAAGCACTGCTCCTACGGCATAGTCGCTAGCGTCGCACATCAATTCGAATGGAAAAGACCAGTCGGGAGCAATCATGATAGGGGCTTTAACGAGTTTGTCTTTTAGAAGATCAAATGCCTCGATACATTGTTTAGAGAAGACAAATGGAGCATCTTTCTCAAGTAGCTTGGTCATCGGTCTCGTAATTATCGAGAAATCTTTGATGAATCGGCGATAGAAACCAGCATGACCTAAGAAGCTACGGATGGATCTCATAAAATAGGCGGGGGAAGATTAGAAATGGTTTCAATTTTATGTGGATCAACCTCGATCTCCACACTCTAGATTATATGTCCTAAAACGATGCCCCCCGCGTACCATAAAGTGACACTTCTCCCAGTTGATGACTAGGTTGGTATCGAGACAACGAGCCATCATCCTATCAAGGTTGGAGAGACAATGATCGAAAGAATTCCTGAAGAAAGAAAAATCGTCCATGAAGACCTCCATGGAATCCTCGATCATGTCGTGAAAGATTGCCACCATACATCACTGGAAAATAGCTGGAGCATTACAGAGTCCAAAGGGCATATGTTTATAGGCAAACGTGTCGTAGGGGTAGGTGAATGTGGTTTTCTGCTGATCATCGGTGTCACACCCTCAAATTCACTAACGGAGTTTTACCGTTAGAGGGTGTGAACTAACAGGATCGGAATCATTAGTTATAATCAAACCATAATTAAAGTTTTCAAACCACGAAAACATTTGAGTGTAAATAAATGCGGAAGCGTAAAACCTTTAACCAAAAGTTGCGTCACGCAGGACGACTTATAAACCCAAATAATAATAGTTTAAAACAGTTTGCATAAACAATAGCGTTCAAAGTAATGCATGATCCTATACCGCGCGCCCGCCTCGGCTACTTGAGAATAACATACTAAAAGTGTCAACACGGGGTTGGTGAGTTCACAAGTGTATATACAATAAAGCGTTTGCGTTTACGTTTGCGTTTAGCGTTTTGCGTTTAGCGTTTTGCGTTACCAGATTGTGTTAAATCAATTATATATCTATAGGTAGCTAGCCTATAAAGCAAGTATTACTAAGTGTTCGACACCGAAGCTGACTGTTTATCATGTGCCTTGCCACCAGGTCTATCCCGACCATGGTAATGTGTTAGCCAAAATTACACCCACTCGACCTCCAGTCGAGCTTAGCGTTGGGTGGGGTTTATCAAACCCAGTAGTACTACTCAACAGTGACTCGCTATTATCCAATACTAAACGGTTCGATGTTTGAAGGACTTCAGTTGTTTCGTTTGCCACTTAGCCTTTACAAGTGATATATAATTTAATAACAAAATCTAAAAGCGTTTCGGAGTATGTATTCTCCCCCAAGTGAAAAGCGTTTTAAAAGAGTTAAAAGGGGAACGTGAAACTCACTGTTTGCGAAGAATTCAAAAAACGAGTAAACCAAAAGATGCGCGTCACAAAAAAAATCCTCACTAGCGTTCTAAAACAAAAAATGAGATTTTCTAAGTGTTGGAACTATTATCGAGTCTCTAGACTCGGCACATAATACCTATGCATAAAAATTCGTTTCGTGTTTCGTTTGTGAATTGTGTGTGTCTCAACAAACACATTCGTGATACGTTACATGTGTGAGCAACTATTTACGTGTCAAGTATTAATAGTGTACATTTCAAGCAATTATTCCCCGCAAGGGCAATTTGGTCAAAACATAACAATTATCTAGCACTTAGCACGTTTCATGTATTTTCACAAAGTTCAGCAGCTAGTTTCAGCAAGACAGAATTCTACTTGAAAGATTACTCTATTCAACAGATCATAGCATCTCAATTAATTCACCAAAAATCGTCACAAAAGCATACATGAGTTAGGTTTCCAGAACATATTTTATTGTATTTTTATTCCACATAGATTTCTGACAATGATCAAAACATTACAGCAAAGTCACAGCAGTCAAAATCATGCGCAACTGAATTTTATTTGTTATTTCCGTTAAATGAAAAATCCAACTAATGCAAGACCAATTGGGTTAGGTTCTTAACTCAATATGTTAACTTCCAGAAGTGGAACCAACCCATTTGGCCTTGTAGTTCATGAGATATGACAATTACATAACAACTTAACAGCATGTCTCACAATTCATATTTGCACTTCAGTTTTGTAAAATAATAAAAGTTAACTTTTACTCGTCCAAAAATTACAAACTTGGACTTTATAGAAACTAGACTCAACTTAGTACCCTGTAGTGTTAACAACCTCGACCAATTTCTACATTAACATTTAGTTACAGTTTTCTAAACATAACTTACAATCTGTCCAATACAAGTTTTGACCTTTAATCACATTTAAATAGTTTGAGCAACCAAAACACCTCCAAATTAGGCGTGGTTGGGTTTTCTGGAAACTAGACTCAGAGTACGACCTCTTAGACTCATAAATAGCTCATTTTGCTTTTATATTTAACAAGTTACATGTCGTTCAAGTTTAACAATCTCTGCTGTCAAAACTCAGCAAGCACAAACAATCGTCTAACATGCATCCTAAGCATACGACATAACTCCAACATGCAATAAACATCATTAATCATACAAATCAGTAGTAACCCTATAGGGTTTACAAGTAATCAATGATTTAACATTCTTTCACCGTTCAAAATCACATATGATCATCAAAATCAATAACTAACGCATAATCAATCATCCTCTAATCAAAATCAAGCACATAAACACTTAATACATAATTTACAAAGTTAGGGTTTCATGTTTATACCTTAAAAACGCAGAAACAACCAAGAGAAACGTGAGAGATGCTTAGAAACGAGTGTGGGATGCTCCGATTATGAAGAACAAGATCAAAACGAAGGTGATATGGTGTGGGTGTGGCTGCCGATTGCAAGAGAGAGGGGAGGGGGGCTGCCGATCGGGTTAGAGAGAGGGAGAAAGAGAGTTAGGGTTTGTTATTATTAAATAATAATATGTTACATCAAGGCCCCTCAACTTCTAATTATTTCTTTCCTAGCATAAAATAACTTGTTTGCATCTTGAGTTAGTGTTCTAAATGATATTATCAAAAAACACATAAGCCTAACACATAATTATCACATAATTATTGTTTGGATGTTTTTCGTTTATTCATCAATGGTTTGCGTCAACTCGTTTGCGTTTCGGTGCAATCCCGAAAGACTACACATGTAGTAATTGTCAAGCGTCATTTAAAACTGTATTTTAAATGAAATGAGATGTGCGTTATAGATCAAGTGATCTTAAGTTTGAATTGACGGAGTTTGAGTTAACGGAGTTAACCTGAAATTGACGAGTGTCACATCATTCCCATGTTAAAGAATTTTCGTCCCGAAAATTTGAGTCAAGTCGCGATGAGTGTCTGAAAAAGTAAGAAAAATTTTCAGTTTGTCATAATCGGGAGAGATCGGGATTTGGAAATACCCGTAGAAACCATCCAGAAAATAATAGTACTGCTGACCTGCCAAACGCTCTAGCATCTAATCAATAAAGGGTAGAGGAAAGTGATCTTTCCTAGTGGCATCGTTCAGTATGCGGTAGTTGATGCAGACTCTCCAACCGATCACGGTCCTAGTGGGAATAAGCTCGTTCCTTTCATTGGTGACGACAGTCATGGCACTCTTCTTCGAGACCACTTGGACCGGACTCACCCAGGCGCTATTAGAGATGGGAAAAATGATTCCAGCATCAAGGAGTTTGATGATTTCTTTTCTAACGACCTCTAGCATTTTTGGATTAAGCCTCCGTTGAGGCTGAATGACAGATTTGAAATAATCCTCTATGAGGATTTTATGAGTGTAGAATGAGGGATTAATACCTTTGATGTCAATAATCTTCTATGATATTGCCTCCTTGTGCGCTTTCAGCACCTTCAACAACTTCAACTTCAAGACCTCCGTCAAGGAAGACGTGATGATGACGGGTAGCTTCCTCTCTTCGTCCAGAAATGTATACTCCAAATGATCAGGTAGATCCTTAAGTTCTAAGGAAGGAGGAGGGCTCTCAAAAGAAGGTCGGTCTCTCGGATCGTCTCGCACGATCTCAACAGATGACTCTGAATCTAGGGGTGGTGACACGGTGTCATCCATTAATGGTAGAGCAGTCATGGCAACCATCTCGACCTCTGAAATCTCCCTATCGAGAATCTGTGGGTCCAAGGTAGGTCCTCCATAGATGGCAGTGAAAAATTCCAGCACATGCGATACGATGGTGTCAACGAAATACAGGGAGTCGTCCGCCAACTTGGGGTGCTTAAGTGACTGTTTTACATCAAAGGTGGCGTTATCATCCCTAACTTTCAGAATCAATTTTCCCTCACGGACGTCGATCAACGAATGTGCGGTGGCAAGGAATGGTTGGCCTAAAATGAGCGGGACACTATCATCCTCATTCGTATCCAGAATGACAAAGTCCACCGGGAATATGAACTTGTCGATACGAACAAGCATGTTCTCGACCACCCCTCATGGGTATTTCATGGAATGATTAGCAAGTTGGATACTCATTCGGGTAGGCCTCGGTTCGCCAAGACCCAACTTACTGAACACAGAATACGGCATGAGATTGATGTTGGCCCCAAGGTCGGCCAAAGCATGTCGAACCGTATCGTCGCCTAAGATGCAGGGATTTGTGAAACTCCCAGGATCGGCCATCTTTTCAGGCAACTTGCTCTGCAATACTGCAGAGCACCCAGCACTCAACGGGATATAATAGACCTCAGCTAACTTCTCCTTATTGGAAAGAATGTCCTTGAAGAATTTGGCATATTTGGGCATTTGAGTAAGCGCCTCAAGGAAAGGAATGTTCAGGTGAAGCTGCTTGAGAAGTTCGAGGGACTTGGAGTTTTGCTCATCGTCTCTGTCCGATCGGAGTCTACCAGGATAAGGCAATTTAGGTTTATAGACTCTGAGAGGTGGGTTTGATGATGATGAAGGTATATAGGCCGGCTTCATACTTGCTGGAATAGTCTTTTGGTGTGCCTCGGCCTGAGGAGGCTCCATCTGGATCTCCTAGTCCACCTGTTCCTCTTCATCGACCGCAGGTGAGATAACTCTCGAAGGATCAGCCTCTCTTTCACTTATTGCGCCGCTTCTAGTAGTCATTGCTTTGGCGATCCCTCTCGGATTTTTCTCTTAATTACTCGGTAGTGAACCTGGCGCTCTCTCGGATTAATGCCTGGCGATCTCTTGGATAGCTGGCTGGCGATCTCTCTGACGTGACGCTCGAGATTAGCTAGAGAAGTGGCTTGGTTCTTCAGCATAGCATCGTGTTCCGCAAATTTCGCCTCATTTGTCACTCGGTTCCTCTCATCTTGCTTCAGCATCTCAGCTATCATCTCCTTCAGTGAGGCTTTATTCTCTTCTCTCCCCACTTGTTCCGAACTTTCCTGACCTGAACTCCCCTTCTCGAATAGATTCTCTCGACGCTGGTTTGGTATTGGGCTTGGTAGCCACTGGCTTGTCCCCCTAGATAGTTATTCTGATTTCTCCAGATAGTGTTCCCGCCGAAGGCGGGCTTTTTATATCTCAAGGGGTTGTTGACGAAGTCAACCTCCTCCTGATTGCTATCGGCTTAACAGGACAGACAATGGTTTCGTGACCTCCTCAGCAAACCTCACACTTCGTGACTCTGTTAACGGTAAGATCTCTAACGAGATTGTTCAAAGCATCAATCTGCGCCTACATGCTAGTGTTCGAATCGACCTGAAGTACTCCTCTCGATGACGTGGAAGAATTTCTACCCCCGTGCCCCTCTTAGCTCGCTGCTAGATCATCAAAAAGGACGACGCACTTATCGGGATCTTTGTTCTTGAGGAGGTTCCCGTTAGCAGTCTGGTTCAACATATCTCTCATGTGTTGTGTGGCTCTATGATAGAATTTCTCCATAAACATCCACTTATCTAAACCATGATGAGGACAACTAAGAAGGAGGTCCTTGAGTCTTTCCCAAACTTCCCCGAAATACTCGTCAGACCTCATGCGGAAGAAACAAATCTCCTCACGGAGTTGAGCAAATTTATATGGCGGAAAGAATTTGGTCATGAATTTATCCAACAGGTAGTAACTTCAACCATTTGTAGGCTTTTCCGACAAGTGCGAAGGGAAAAAGACGGAGATAGATGGCTTCATCGTTTATGTTGCCGATATTGAAATTTTCGCAGATTTGAACAAACATGTCGATGTGGTTTGAAGGATATTCTCTCTCTAGCCCTTGGATTTGGAGTGCGTTTTTGATGAGTTGCATAACGTGGGTAGGTGTGGACCAGTTGCCAGCGACGGCACCGTTCGATAAAGTGATGCTGGAATGAGGATTCGGAGTCGGTCTACCATAGTCAGCTACTACTCTCCTAGGCGGTTGGTCACCCATGTTTCTATCCCTAGAAGACACGGAAGAAACAGAATAAGAAGAAGAATCAGAACCTGTCGGTGATACAGAACGCTCTCTCTCGGGCTGGACTTTCTCGTTATCGTCAGACGTTTCAAGCTTCGGAGGTCCTTGTGAGCGGGTATGACGCATACGACAAAAAAATAAAAACTAAAATTAACTAGACTAAAATTAAACTAAAGATAATAAAAACAAATAAGCAAGTAAAAAAGAAACAGGTAAGTCCCCAAACTCGGGTCGTTCTCTAATCGCCTCAAACCGTGTCCCGGCAACGGCGCCAAAAACTTGACGTGCAAAAATATATATATATAAATAAAACACGAATCACAACTAAGCTTTAAAAAACCAAACAACCTATCCTAGTTCACACAAACGACAAGTGTACCGGTCGCGTATAGCAAAGAAAAGGAAATTCCGGATATCGAACTTGAAGACACGTGAGAACGGCTCAGATTATAAACCCTAATCCAAGTCCTACCTAATAATATTAATTGATTTTATTTTATTTTCTTTTGAATTAATTTAAACTAACTTAATTTAACTTAAGTTAACTTAACTTAACTTAATGAAACTAACTGGAAAACTTAACGGTGTTCAACGAATATGGAGAAACGACTACCTAGGCAAGAATCCTATTGACAGTTCAACGGCTAACGGATTAACTAATCACACGACACCGGGATCTTAAAATAATCAACTAAGGCTCATTAAAGTGCGCTAGATCACCAATCGGTCTCACCAACTAACCCTCACAAATCTAAGAATATTGAATAAATGCACCGGGATAAAGATTACTAAGGTACCCTAATGGCGCATCTCCTCTTAGACTCAACGACACAAAACCCGCTTAAAATTGGTACTAGCAATTCTAGGGATAAAGAGGTAACAAAATCTAACTCGATCTAAGACACATATTTGCACGCAAAACTAACCGGATACGACCAAAACTCGCTCTCGCACAATTCTAACCTAACCGAATAAAGACGCGAGACAAACCGACTCCCTATTACCTCTCGTCCACAAGGAAGGTGAACCTATTGAATTTTAATAATTAATCGCACTCAAGATTCCTATGGCCGTGCTAACCACAAATAGATCAAAAACACCAATTCTAAGACCTAACTGAATAACCCCTAATCGAATGACACAAAACCAACCAATCAAGGCAATAAGGGGAATCACATGCAAAAATTATATAAAAACAATATTTTAACACACCAAAGATCAAATTAAATAAAGCCTTTCAATAATAATACGTCATGTGATTAATCAAAACCAAATAAACCGTCAAACAATGTCAATAATCATCTCAACCTAGGTAGTACAAAGGATTTAGCCAATAATCATGACAAACGAAAACGTAACAGATTCAAAAGTCATAATCATCATATCAAGAAATATAGAGATGAACTTATAAAATAAATAATGCAAACCACTTTGAAGAAAAATAATGTTCCCTGTTGCGGTTGTTGTCCCGACTCCCCCTAGCTGCCTTCTTTTTCCTTAGCTTCAAAGAAACCAAAAAAAAATATTTTCTATGCTTGTTGTTCGATCGGAACTTTTTGTTTTGAGGTGCTTCCCAAGCTTTTTTATTATTTTCCTTTGATTTCCTGCTGGCCGTTATCTCCTATGCAGCCCAAAGATCTAAATTGTATATTCTTATTTAATTTCTTTATGAGCCGCCAACTTGGACCACCAACCAAGAAGTTAATAGGTTTTTTTGATTTCTTGATTCTACTCTTGCCGCACGGAAGAACAAAATTTAGATGCTAGTGTTTTTAAAGTTTATGTTATAATATAGTATCACACATGCTAGGCTTCATACAAATGGGCTCGGGCCAGGCTTTAACCTGGTTCTTTAAAAATTGATCATAAAAGCATTTTAAATCTTCAAAAGCCCAGCTCTTTTTCTCTTTAAAACCCGCAACCTACGAACGAAATATAACTTCGTAAGATCACGTCAAAACAAGTTAAAAATCATTATTTATTAGATAACTAAGTGGTTAAAATGATAATAAAAGGTGCGAAAAATAAGTATGTTTTACAACACATCACTGGGATTAATTTTAGAATTTACCGAATAGAGTAAAAGTCCATTTTACTATATTAATCGGGACAACATGATGAACCCTTTCATCTCTCAGGGCACTTACTTTTAAATAACCTATTAAAACTAAGTTTGTCGTGATATATCTAACCAGTTTTAAGTTAATAGAAAATCTATTAAGTTATAAGTCTTTGGAAATTAAATAACGTTTAAGTTTGCAAAACATAATTGGTTAATTAAAATTTATTTTAATATATTTGGTATTAGGTTAGTGGTATTATAACCTATTATAATAAAGCAAGCAACCACGATAGCAAACAAGAATATGTAAATCTTAAATGGCCAAAATAGGTGATTGATCTTACTAGAGCCTATTAGCAAGACCAATCGGGTCAAGAGGTCATAACACAAAACAACCAAAAGGATGGACTATTGGTGCATCCCGTCATCTTTGTTAACTCCCACTAACTTCAAGAACTCTGCGAGCTCATCCTCGGTTTTACTAGGGGTCATCTTCATTAAATATTGTAAAATACATATAATGAAAAACCAAACCATATCTATTACAACTAACCATCAAAGTGGCCAAAAAACCATAAAGTAAAACCGAAAAATAAAATACAACTTTGAACCATCCATATGGCCGAAACCAAAATGCAAACAACCAATCACACAAGGTCAGGCCCGATTTACATATTCAACAAAAATTAAAATAAAATCGGGCTATATTTTGGTCAAATAAAATAAATAAAATTTTGACCAAACCAAAATTTCCCTCAAAACTTATCTAGGTCAAAAACTTCAACTAGCTTGAAGTTTATGATGTGGATCCGGTGAAAAGACCGGATTCGACTCGTAAGTTGTAACCAAGGCTCTGATACCACTGTTGGGTTCCAGTGGTGATCAGTCAATGGTTTAACAATTAAACCTTGTTTTAATAATTGTTTCGTAGTTATTAATCATATTAACAATTGACAAAAATGCAGTGGAATAAAATCGAGTAATCACCATTTAGCGAAACTGTACAAGATCCGGTTACAAACAATACGAGTACAAATCAAAACAACCAAAATTAAATATAAATCTCGATCGACAATATTTAATTTTACCTCGGTTAATGAATAACCGGTTGAAACACCGAGGTTCAACGGACCGAAGCTAGTACACAAACCAAACAACGAGCGGCGACAATGGTGTACAGGCAGCATCAACCAATCCCCTATTTCAGGGACATCTGTGTTAGGTAGGCCGGGGATCACTGATTAGTCGAAGGAGCCCATCCCTTTGGCCTATCATTTGTTGGTTGATCCGGCTGGCGGCTCCTACGGGGGACATTTATTCTAGTTTGCTGCTAGAAGTTTACTGACATGGCTCTCCATCGACGATCTACTGCTCCCTCTTAGTTGCAGATGCCCATGCTTAGTTTCGAAAGCCCTAGCCAGTGATGAATCCCCAGGAAGAGAGGACTATTGAATTCCTCCTCCGTTCAGTCCAGTTTGAACCTGTCCCAGCAACGAACACCTTCTTACTGCAAGGCTTTGCTCTGCCCTTCCACTAGAATTCACTCCGGGTCGGAGGAGCAGCTAGTCCAACTTATTGAGCAACCGAGGGATGAGAATGAATATTTTCTTGAATTCCTTGCCTCACCCTGAGATGAGAGGGAAGGTCGATTTGACTCGAATCCTGGACCTGATCTTTAATCCTACACCGGTTAATGATGCAATGGGAGAAGTTTTTCTTCTGTCATTTTTCATCAATGCTGGCCCAGTCGTCCATGCCCAATCCCAATGGACAAACCTTAGCCCCTAGCTCTACAATGCACCCTACCCAATCCTTGAAAGCCCTCCCGGGGGCCTAGCCCTTCGATTCTTAAGAGGAGTTCCTTGTCTCAGCGTCCTTCTTCCTGTTGGAAGGGCCCATTACTTTGGCAAAGAAGGCCCTACCTCAGACATTCAATCAACCGGTTTAGACAAAAAGTAGGGCAATTCATCAGGTATCGAACTAGGGCATCCTCTCTTGGGATTTTGAATGGCTACCCCCTAATGTGTCATTTGACCTCAGTCATTCCAGGAAAAAGGATCCGTTCCTGGACTTCGGTTAGGGCAAGAAGGCTACGGTTTAAAACCACCGACATGTCAAGATCAAAATTCAAAAGGTAGATCTTTTCCGTCATGCTTTCACAGAAAGGTTCAGTCTTTAATCTATATCAATAGCATACCAACCGAATCGCTGAGAATCACAATCCTAGTTCACTCGTTGAGTCTTATTGTGGGGTGGAGGAATGGTCAACTCATTAGACTCTTATTCTGAAGACTGCATGTTCGAATGGGCAGCCGGGTGATATACGGCAGTAGGGGTATCGAAGGCTGGATTACGGTGGACTAGCACGGAAGCGTCTAACGTGGTGACGGCTTGGTCCGACAAAGATTGGTCTGTGGCTGTTGGGTAATTCCTAAAAGGCTTATTGCCTTTTTTTTTTCTTCTTGTTGTGTTGCACGAGAGAAAGAGGCAGAGAGTATTTTATATATATATATATATATATATATATATATATATATATATATCTTATGATTAGATTAACTATTAACCTAAATCAATATAATAACCTCTTAACTTCTTCTCAGCCCGCAAAGTCCAAACTCTTCAGTACACGTTTAAAAGCCCGTACCTTTTATAATTAATAAACCGTCTTATATATATATATATATAAAAGATAATTATATAATCATAATCCGTTTCGTTAATGGTTCGTGTATACCAGTTAATCTCATTAAGTGGTTTTATGTTCGTTGTCCAAGGTGTAACTCTTACGAGTCATAACTCGGTCGGGCGCGTTAACTTACTCGAACTGGTCCATTATTTCCAACAAATTAATCATGTGGAATCTAAAAATAATGTTCACTCAATTGTAATTGTTCTCAAAATAAGCATACTAACCGGATTCGGTAGACTTTTAACTTTTGATAATTGCTATTGTACAAGGAGTATACACCACATGAGTGCTTAATAAGTAATTATAAGTTTCATTTAAAACACAGTATACACTACATTACACTTGGAAGTTTTTTTACATTTAGGTGGCTTAGGGGACGATTTTGTGTTTGTAGGTCGTTTGTTTAATTGTGTGTAAAAGTATATAACTTGCAACACCCTGTTGCGGGCTTTAACCACTAAACGTAAACTCGAGGGAGTGGGGGTGGGGTGGGGTTGGGGAGAAACGAGGTTTGGATATATCAAATCATTCTCGAAGATTCCCCATGTTTTGATTCCCTGCATATATCACTTGAAGTTGACAAAAGTCACAAAACAAATCCTACACCCCAAGATTCCTTCACATGTTTTAGGGTAAGATTCTTGGTCAAACAAAACAAAAAGGAGTCACGAGTATGGTTTTGTAGAGTTAACCAACATAGATATAAGGGGTTTCACTCGTTGGATGATAACACTTCTAACTTTCACTTTGATACCCACCACTCCCAACTTTGATCTTATTTGTTTCTAGCACTCCCAAACTTAACGGACCCTAACTTCGTTAGTTTTCTTGCTGACGTGCCATTTTTAAACACACGTGGCATGCTTATGTGAAAATTAAATACCTCTTAAAAGAAACTAATTCCATATATACACCACCACCTATGGTTGGCTACCACCTACCTCCACCACATCCACCAACCACCACCACTTGACCTAAGTTCAATCATCAGTTTCGTATACCACTTATTTTGAAAGCCCTAGTTTCACCACCACCTTCATCACCAACACCATCCTCCACCACCGACAACCTCTGCCACTGCCAGACTCCACCATTGACAGCCTCCACCACCAACTACAAGTACACAAATTTTAGATCTATAGGTACATAGATTGCAACAACAAGATGACAATCGGATGTACATTCAACATTGAAGATAATTATCAAAATTAAAGAAAATATGATGATCAATCGATGATTTACTATATGGTTTGGGCTTATTCTGTTAATCAATTTCATGTTGAGGTATCAATTTCAGATTAACCAAGTAATACCTTGCAACGATATAATGGTGTTACCTCCATATGCAGACGTATCTAACGACCATGATTAACGTGGATCTGGTTGCTCCAACCTCGATTGGTTTTTGAAACTATTGCTCTGGCCTCGATTGGTTTCTGAAATTGTTGCACTGCCTCATATGTCCTGGAAGGTTCTAACAAGGATTTGAATTTGAAGTATGTAGAATTGAAATTGGTGGTGGTGGTTGATGATGGGGTGGGTTGAAGAAACTTGATAGTGAGGTGTTAAATCAGAGAATGATGCTTTGATAAGAATAAGGAATTACATTTGAATGCTGGAAACTGAATTGAATGATTTACATTTGAATAGTGGCGGTGGAGGCCGATGGTGGTTGGTGGTGGTCGGCCATAGGTCGTGGAGATGGTTGATGGTATATTATATGGAGTTAGTTTCTTTTAATGAGTATTTAATTTCCACATAAGCATGCCACGTGTGTTAAAAGATACCATGTTAGCAAGAAAATTAACGGAGTTAAGGTCCGTTATGTTCGGGAATGCCAGAAACAAATAAGGTCAAAGTTGGAAATGGTGAGTACCAAAATAAAAATTGAAAATGTTATCATCCAACGGGTGAAACTCGAGGGCATTAAAAACCAATACCCTATATATAAACCCAATTTACATGCAATGTTTCTTACAACCAAAAATATTTATTGTTTTCGAAGATGGAATGCTTTTTAAAAAAATCCAAAACTTGTTTGCGAAACTAGTTTTTCATTTGAATTTGACTTTACAATTGGTGTCAAGAACCTTATATACTATAATCAAATTTATAACTTGGTATTTAAATTCATAACAACTCACGCTCTTGTAAACCTACTCCTAAATATATAATAAATTTTATTATGACCTAACGCCATCAACCACTTGAGAAATATTTTTACTACATGCATTGGTATCGCTAAACTATATGAGTTCAGATTCTATTATGACCTAACGCTATCAACCCGTTGATATAATTGAGGTGAATGAACATCAAATTTGTATATATGCTCACAAATGAACCCAATAAATCTTACATTTGAGTTTAATGAACATCACATGGATGATTTAATGATTTGGGTGCAACAGGAATATATTTTACTCATAATGGAAATCCTGAACGCGTCTCATCTTCGCCCTTTTTATCTATCGGACACAAATTCGTGCGGGTGGTTTGGAGATGGATAGTAATTCACTATGAAGGGAATGGGGACATGATTAGGTTATTCATGAGCTGGACCGAACTTGATTCAAGACCAGTTTGAGCTTGGCTCGAACTTAAAGCGAGTTGATTTGGCTCAGGCTCAAATTCTAAACTGAGTTTTTATTTTGAGCTCAAGCTCAACTAACTGGAACATCTTTTTTTTTTTATATTATACAAAACTTGTTTTAGAGCCCGTGTAGTACACGGGATTATCCAAATTATAAAATTACAAGTAATGAAAGTAATGACATAATGTATATGAAAAAATGTATTACATCTATGTTTGTGTCTATAGCATGTGTATATAAATTGATTTTATTTGTATCACAAAATGATTTTTTTTAAATAAACCTAATAAAAAAATGCACGTGCAAAAACCTACCCGAAAACGTTGCTTTTATTGAAACTTTCATTGTCAATATCATATATGTATAATTGAAAGAATTCAGGAAGAAGACTTCTCATACAATAGTCATACAATAATATTTCTGACCATTCAGCCTATATACCGAAGAAGTGTTATCTTTATTGATATATTTATGAATTTACGGCCCATAGAAGGAAAGAAGAACATTAAATTATAACGAAGGATGTTCTTCAGGAACTATGTTTTTCTGAGATAAACCATAAAAAAGATTCTGAAAAGTTTGATAACATAAAAAATCACATGTTAACCCATTTAATTTTGTTAATCTTTGCTTCGTTTGAGCATAGTTCTGCATGACATGCTTCCCATAAAACGTTCGGATCACCATTGAATAAAAAGTTAATGCTGACACAAATGTTTCAAAATTGATACAAGTTAGAAGCACTAGTAGGCTTGGGGATGGCATGTCATAAGTGTTCACAATCTATTCTTAAATTTTAATAGTCGAGGGAAAAATAATCAATTTATCAAATCCCAAACCTTATGATTTTTTCCAAAATTGTTCTTGAAAATAAATTTGAAATCCAAATAATGTTTAAAATTATAACTTTCATCCGTATGACATTTCAAGTAACACTTTGAACCCGTAATAAATTTGACGATAAATCTATTTGCATTCTCAAACTTTTAAAAATACTCAGATTTCTCATTTTTGATCTCATAACAAATTTTGACCCAAATGTAGTTAACTTGTACCAAATAATCTATTTGCCAATTTTTTACTGTAAAAACTAAATTTATGTTCCACAAAACCCGAAACAATCCATGATAAAAAAAGAAAAAAATATAATATAATAAACTTTGTTATATATGAAAGTTATTGGTATATATTTACTAAATTAACCGAAAAAATATATAGTTTACTAAATTAATCGAAAAAATAAATTGATCGATATCAAGCTTATATTTAAATTTATAAATTGATATGACAATTTACAATAATAATAAAAACAGGTAAATTGATTGATTTTTAAAAACATGAATCAACTTTTAAGAATAGATTTATGATTTAATAATTAAATAATTACTTTGTAAATGAAATCATATTCAAGTTTTGTTTTTTTCTTTTATAATATTTAACAATATACAGTATTAAAATATTTAATGATAACATTTGAAATTATATATTCTTTTCAATCTTTAAAAATCATGGTTTGTTGTTAATTTTTGGATTTCACCAAGTAGTTTGAAATATATAATAAAATAACTAGACGGGTGCCTGCGCGATGCGGCGAGAACACCAACCGTTGATAATGGTTAGTTTTCAATTTTTAACGGTTCCGTTTCGATTTATATGATCAAAAACCGCTACTATTTGTTTATTTAAAAACCATCAAAACCGGATCGTAAACACCGTTACGTAAATGTTAATTTTTTTTAACTAAGAAAACTAAGACAATATCATACTCAAATTAAAGAGAATAAAATTCTCGTTTTTATTGTGCCGGTTTTAAAAAAATATATATTAACGAATGAAAAAAATTATCACTGTTTAAAAGTCGTGGGTGGAAGTTGGGTTAAATGAGAAATTAAAAAGAATATATATAGTTAAAAGTTAAAGGGCTAAGATTGTGATTATTATTTAAATTTACAAAAGTTTATTAAAGTTGATGGGGCAATATTGTAACTATGTTTAAAGAATTAAAATTTACTATTTTACCCTTATTTAATATGCTATGTAAGTTGTATCATTTGTTAGTTAAGTTGTAAATTATTTAAAATCTAAGTGTCTTAATTTGCCCATAAGTTATGTATTATATAGTATACATATAGATATGTTAATATTTATTTTATAAAAATGTATAAATATAATTTCACCAAGTAGTTTGGAATATATAGTAAAAATAATATGTTAATATTTATTTTTATAAAAATGTATAAATATAATATAAATAAAATGTAAAAGGAAAGTGAATATAGACATGTATTAAGGTCAATTAAGATACTATTAATTTTAAAGGGAAAAAGGTTGTGAAGTATAATAATAAACTGATACGTGTCATAATTATTTTATTTTATTAAAATAGGTAGATATACAAAACTTATAAAAAGAAAGAAAAATACATATGATAAACAAATCAGGGGCCTCGAAAGAATAGGGGTATATTGGAGTCTTACATGAAATCTAGAGTCATATATTTCATCTTTGCATTTAACCATCAACCCAACCCTGTATATTTTCATGTATTTTGCCTTCAATTGAAATGTCTCTTCTACCTTTATCTTCTTACCCTCCTCTTTACATGGGCTGCTACATCTTTACACACAAAAATGAATTAAGATTCTATCCTCATTTTATTTTCCTTAAAACAATTAAAAGACAATATTCTTATAATTACCTTTAGAATTAGAAGAATGAGATCGACGAACACCTGAACGAATGTAATACTCAAGTTGCCTCACATCAGCACTACCCAATTGATCTAACAGTATCGTGTGCCCGGAAATATCTCGTTCTTGATGGTCCTGTCATATGTTCAGATCAATATATCATCTCACGCAAGTATACATTGATCATAACAAACAGTGAGTCAGTCGGTTTGGTTGGTTTGAGATTTATACGGTTCGGTTTTGGTAGTTTGAAACTTTGAACCGGCCCTTTAAAAAATAATAATAATAATAATAATAATAATAATAATAACATATTTTTCGCTTTTTGGAATATGCAATTATGTATTATATAAATATTTTTAATGCATGTATAGTCCCTATTACGGTTTTGATCCCTAACTTGAGAAAGTACATTTTCAGACTCTTAGTTTGACAAAACGTAAGACGTTTGGCCCGTGAAATGGATGAACGTTAACATTTGTTGTTAAATCGACTATCCGTCTTTATTTAAAAAGTTGCATAACAGTTTCGGTCATATTACGGTTTTGGCCCCTAATTTTGAGAAAGTACATATTTAGACCATTAGTTTGAAAAAAAATGTAACACGCTTGGTCCTTGAATTAGATGGACGTCAACTTTGCTATTAAATGGGCTATCCATCTTTAAATTAAAGTGGACAAAGAATTCGGTCATACTATGGGTATGTTTGGTTGAAAGGAATGGAATGAAGGGTGAATGGAATGGGAGAATGAATGAAATGGACAAAGGAATAAAATGGATCATTACCATTCATTTGTCTTGTTTGGTTAATATATGAAAATGAAATGAATAATTATGTTATGTTGTTTGGTATCCGAAAAAAAATTTATGAATGAAACATAAATAATTAAAATATTCCTATCTCAAAATATATAAATTTTTTACAAAAAAAAAAACCCTGAAATGACGACGGTGGTGGTAGCTCTGGAGATGAAAATGGTGGTGGTGGTGGCGGTCAGGCGGGGGGAGGGAGGGTGGTCAAGCGATGGTAGCATTAGTAGTGATGGCGGTGGTAGGGTGGTGATGACGGTGGTGGTGGCCAGGCAGTGATAGTGGTGGTGGCGGTTATGGTCGGGTGAAGACGGTGACAATGGTTGTTGTGGTTATGGCGACGATGGTGGCGGTGGTAGCTTGGGTGGTAAGGTGGTGGTGGTGGTGGTGATGGCGACGGTGGCGGTCAGGTGGTGGTGGCGGCGACGGTGGTGGCGGCGGAGGTGGTGGTGGTGGTGACGGTGGCGGTGGTGGTCAGATGATGGTGGTGGCGGCGGAGGTGGTGGTGGTGGTGATGGTGGCGGTGGTGGTCAGATGATGGTGGCGGCTATGGTAGTGGTTGTGGTGGTGGTGGCGGTGGTTGTTGTTAAATGATGGTGTTGTTGAGAAAGTAGGTTGAAGGAGGAATGGAATGAAAAAATGGAAGGGAGGTAGGAAGGAATGGTTTGATAGAATGAGATTCCATGTGTAATGGATGATTCCATTCCATTGTGCAACCAAACACCTCTTAATTCATTTCCACGTAATGAATCATTCCATTTCGCTTGTCATTACTGCATAACAAACGCTACCTATGGGTTTTAGTCCCTAATTATTTTTATTCTATAAAAGTATTAAATACATGGATAGTGCCTGTGGTTTATTCATATTACGGTTTTTGTCCCTAATCGGTGGGTTTTTATTTCTACGAAAGAGTAAATACATGAACAGTCCTTGTGGTTTGCTCATACTACGGTTTCGGTCCCTAATTATTAATTTTTCCTATTAGAGTAGGCATAACATAAAACAATGACTTACATATGATAAAACCTTGGGCTTGTATACATGACTAGAATTCAAATAATCTGGTTGCATGAGACGTTGATGTCTTTGCAAATGCTCTTTCCTTCTTTTCTCCCACATAAACCTACTAAATGATGCCCTAGCTGGTGGAGTCACTATTTCTGAGTTAACCGTGTCTCTGGATCCAAGAAAATACGAGTTCATATCCTCCACAACCGGCTTATAACTATTCACTTTTCTCGTGTTCCTTGATCCTTCACATGCCCGACCCAGTTTTCTGAAACCACTTATCCAGAACAAAAACTATATGATGATCGTTTTCATAAAATTTTAGTTAAAAAAAAAACATGCGGACCTCCGTGTTGCCTCACGGAACTTTGCATCGATCTCTTTGTTGGGCGGGTATGTAGGCATGCTCGAGGGATCACATTGATACGGTTTTGTATAAAAGTACTGATAATAAAAATATCACATAGAATATATTAGTCAGAGTTAATTATAAATATTTCTTTCAAAATTAGTTGATATTATTTGATTTTCTTTCCGTTGTAATTAATAATTATTGTGTTGTATCTTTCCATAATATCATACACAGTTATCATTATTCTACAAACTAGACATAAAATTTTTATATAATTGAATAGTAACCAAGTTGCAAAGTGTTCCAATTAGATCACTTGTGCAATTTTTCTCCAAATCAGGTCACTAAATCTTCAAATCGAGTCTCACCGATTTTTATGCTTCGGGAAAAAATTTAGGATAATATGTGGGGGTAGGAATTTGCAATATATGTAGGTAAAGTTTAAGAATTATAAAAAACGTTAATTATATTAAATTTTAAAAATAAAAAATAAAATTCACGTCTTCATTTAACGTCAACATCAAAAAAATATAAAAGATTTCCTATGTAACAAAAAAGCAAAATGCTAAAAAAAACATGTTAAAACCTTTAATCTATACTATATATAAAGCATAGTGACTTAATTGGAACACTTTTTAATCATGAGTCATCTAATTGGAACACTTTTGAAATTTGGTTACTATTATGTGAAATTGTGAAATTGCCCCTTTGTATTATTAGGTACCTCGGCTTGAAGTGCTGATCTGGCAGTGAGACGGTTCTCGGGTTCTACAGAAAGAAGTACATTGATTAGGTCCGCCACGGTTTTGGGAAGCTCTTCAAATCTTTGTCTTAAACTGCTTTCATAACAACATTGTGATTTAAACATTGGTGCAAGAGGAAGCTTTGAGTTCTTCCAGTACGCGTCCGGTGGGGACCCACATAACTTGAATATCTTGTGCACTTGTTCCACCTAAATCTAAGAGTGTCAGTCTTAAGAATGGTATGAAAATAAATAGGTTTTTGGTTTTCATATCAAACACGTTTAATAAAGGATCGTTTTTTAGATGACCTATTTAAACCGTTTATTAAACGGGTCGACCTGTCAACCCATTTAAGTAAACACCGCCAGCCCTTTTACGTTTAACCAGTTTATTGCAAGCTTCCAACCTATTTAGATAAACGGGTCGAGTTTGGAGTTGCACGATATTAAGTGTGACCAAAAGTTCTAGCGGAGTTCATTGCTTCGGCACCGTTGACCCCCCTGTTGAAGCCTGACAATGGAATTTGACCCATCGCTGTGGGGGCCATTTGGAGAAGATTGGTGTCGAAAGTCGCTATGCGTAAAATAGGGAAAAAGGTGGCTGCTTATCTAGGGGATTTCCAATTCGGGGTTGGGATCCCTAACGGGGCAGAAGCGGTATTGCATAGTGCTAACAGATTTTTGAGCCCGTTTCATTCTGACGGGCCCCTGGCTATGCTCACTGTTGATTTTTCTAACGCCTTCAACGAGGTGGATCGGACGACCCTTCTCAGGGAAGTTAGCTGCATATGTCCATCCATCTTCCCATGGGTCCAGTTTTTATATGCCCGCCCCGCCCGTTTATATGTGGGGGATACTCATATCGGGGCTTTTACTAGTGTGCAGCAAGGGGACCCCCTTGGCCCTCTTCTTTTTGCGTTGGTCCTTCATCCGCTCATCCTTAGGGTGTAGGGGACCTGTTCCTTGCCCTTCCATGCTTGGTATTTAGACGATGGCACTATTATTGGTAAGGCTGAGGAGGTCGCTAGAGCGTTGGGCATTATTCGCTCAGAGGGGGCGTCTCTAGGGCTTAGGCTTAATATTCGAAAAACAGAGGTTTTTTTGCCGTCATGTGATAATTCGAAGAAAGTGTCGGGTTTATTCCCTGGAGAGATTAGCAGGCCTGCGATGGGAGTTAAACTATTGGGGGGAGCGGTTAGTCGGGATGCAGGGTTTATTCGGTCTTTGGCAACTAAAAGAGCTTTGAGGGCGGTTGAACTTATGAAACGTCTGCCATACCTGAGGGACCCCCAAAGTGAGCTCCTTTTGTTACGCTCGTGCATGGGGGTTGCTAAGTTAGTGTTTGGGCTCCGGACCTGTCAACCTGAACATGTCAAAGAGGCTGTGTCCATCTTTGATGCGGGCCTGCGGGGGCAATTGAAGATATTTTTGTGTGTGGAGGACCGCATTTTGGGGACCTCCAGTGGAGGTTGGCTTCCTTCCCTATGCGTTGCGGAGGCTTAGGAATTTTCTCGGCTGAGGATGTCTCCGCATATGCATTTGTGGCTTCCAGGTCTCAATCGTGGAAATTGCAGGACCACTCTTTTGCACTTGGTAATATTGGAACAACTCTCCCGAACCTTGATATAGGCGGTTTTAGTGATAAGGAGACCGCCCCCAGGAAACCTCAACAAACCTTGGCGAGTGCTCTTTATGGTAAACACGTACATGATTTGGAGGAGCGATTCGATATGACCCCGAGACAAAAGGCAGTTTTAGCTTGTCTCAAGGGGGCTCATGCTCAGGATTTTTTGACTGTTGTGCCCATTGAAGGTCTTGGGCAACGGATGTCGGCAGTTGAATACAGAGCCATCCTTAAGTACTGGTTTATGATTCCCCTTTTCCCTCCAGATGAATTATGCCCCATTTGTAAAAAAGCTTGTTTGGATAGATTCGGTGAGCATGCCCTCCACTGTAAGGAATTGCCGGGATTCAAGTATCGTCATGACTGGGTTAGAGATGTGTTATGGGATGTGCTTAGACGTGCCGGGATCTCAGCCAAGAAAGAGGCACCTGTTAACTTTTTGACTGATCCGCGTGAGGGAAGATCTACCCTGCGTCCTGCGGATGTTCTTGTGTTTGGCTGGGCAGGGGGTAAGCATGCGTGTGTTGATCTTACTGGGGTGTCCCCGTTGGTGGGGCTGAGAGACAGTGGCTTCGTACCGAGACAGACGGTTTTGAGAGCGGAGTCTAGGAAGGTTGCTAAGCATGAGACATCGTGATTGGAGAATCAACACGTGTTCATTCCATTTTCCTTCGATACTTTTGGATCAATAGCTCCCGAGGCGGTTCGCTTCTTGGAGCGGGTGCAGAAGGTGGTCCACAGTGACTCGCAGAGCCCGAGGAACCAAGGATTTATATTTAATAGAATAGGCTTTGCGATTCAAAAGGGGATAGCGGCGCAGCTTGTTGCTCGCTTACCCATTATCCAGATGTAGTTCGGTTTTTGTTATATATAAAAGGATCAATATTTTCTCTGGAAAAAAAAAATTGTTTCCATAATTTCTTCGGCTTGGTTTAGGTTTTGGCAGTTAGGCTTTAAATTGTTAGACCAAAATAATGAACTTGAACAGAAAACCTTGGATCCCAAATTTTTATTAATTATTTATTAGATGATTATTTCATTTTTGTACCAAATTTTTTTTCTTGGTTTTTACGGTGGTTTTTTTTTTGGGTTTTTTCGGTACATGCAAAACCGAAAGAGAACAAAAAGTTGAGTTTTGAAAAAACATAAAGCCAAATGGTTATGTAAGTTATTTCGGAATCTTGCTTTGTGCTTGTTTAAAGTGAATCAAAAGTGTTTAAATATTTTCACCTCTGTCCTCCCCTTTAAAATTGGTCTGCCATTAAAAAGCTCAGCAAAAACACAGCCCACACTCCACATATCAACATATGACCCGTAACTTGTAGCCCCCAATAGAAGTTCGGGTGGACGATACCATAATGTGACCACTCGGTTCGTTAGTGGCTGCTTGTTTCTGTAATCACAGAAATGCGCAAGACCAAAATCCGCAATCTTTAAAACACCTTCATTATTAATCAAAATGTTGGAAGATTTAATGTCGCGATGTATAACACCTCGCGAATGGCAGTATTCCATTCCTTTTAATAACTGCCACATATAGCATTTAATCTGCAATAAAGAAAAAACGTGGACGTAAACTGTTGTATATGTTTTCTCTCTAACGGGTCATCCAGAAAAATTATGGGTCAAATGGGTTGCAAGTAATCAAAAATGTGTTTTGTCAGTCAGTCGCCCCTCTATGACCAACTAGGGGTCAGGGGTGTGATCCTGATATGACACGAAAACGCGAAACAACCCAGCATAAAATTCACAGGATTGGATTTAGTGAAAATAGGTTAATGTTAGTTTTGAGTCAAACCTGAGAGCTGTTAAGGTAAATGAGCCATGACTTTGGTAGCCCTACGGATTATTAACCTATTTAAGCCGTTTATTTTTTAATCGTGTTTTATGTCATAAATTATATTCGTTAGATAATTCATGTCAATAATTAAAACTTAAAAACATAAATTGACATAACATTTTATAACTAAGATCTAATTGTTTTATATACATATGTATTTTCTGTTGTAATATTAAAATTTAAAAGTATTTATATATGAATAAAAAGAGTCGGGTTAAATGGTTCGTGTTTGTGTCAACCCAAGAATTTCTTGTCACATTCAGGTTAATATATCTGACAATTTTCAAGTTCAGGCTTGTGGCAAATTTTCGGATTCATGTCACTGTTTAACCTATTTATTTATTTATTTTTTAATTTTAAATAAAAGAAATCTATATTAGTAACGTGTTTTTTTTTTAATTGTGTTTTATGTCATATATTAAACTGGTTGGTTAATTTATGTCAAAATTAAAAACTTAAGACATAGTAAACACTTTATAATTAAAAAGTAACTATTTTATACACATTCGTATTCCCCGTTGTAAAATTGCACTCTTAAAGTTTTAATTGATATGCGAGGAGTTAATTTGTCTAACATAATTTGTGGGTTTATGTTGGCTTGGACATGCCGACCCACGAATACGACCTGTTGACCAACACGAAAAGGTACCCATTTTGACCTGCCGACCCACAAATACGAGCCCGTTTAAATTACCACCTGTAATTACAAGCAACAAACCTGTGAGTCAGTGAACTTGATATTGGGACAAGATATGAGTCCAGAGAGATCATGTTCCATATACTCGAAAACCAAATAAATGGTACATGACAGCTTTGATGTAATTATGCCCTCTAATTTCATGACGTTTGGGTGGTCGAGCGCTCGGAGGATTTTAATTTCTCGGGCCATAAACCTTATGCTTTCGGGGTTCAAGTTGTCGAACCGCACCTTTTTAAGTGCCATTATTCTACCGGTTTGAAGATCACGAGCACGGTACACGTTGCTATATGTACCTTGTCCAATCTACACATATAAAAGAAGCCCAAACAACATGTGAAATGACATTTATACACCAAAAGGTACTAGGAAATTAGTTAAAGTTAATTGAAAAAAATGGATGATATGTGAAACTTATGATACACATTTGCAATTATAGTTTATTTGGTTGCTTATGAAGCAACTAGGCATGTTCTCGGCTTCGTTTAACATTAAAATAAATGAACTAGTAGGTAGATTTTCAAACTTGAATTTGGCTTAAGTTTAATCATAAACTCTTTATTAATTAATTTTTATACATGTATAATGATTTTTATATGTATTTTCGTAGCAATTATTATATATAACATAATACGTATAGGTCAAGCTATTATACAAAGCGGGACAACAATGAGAATGACGAGAAAGATTTATAGCAAAAGAAAAATAAGCAAATTGGAAATAAATAATCCTATTTTTTTGTATTGGCCGATAATAATCTCACATTTAAAAATCAATACTAATGGTCCAACCTTTCAACTATTTTGTCCCAATGGTCATCCGTTAAAAAAATATTAACGTCGTTAAGTTTTTTGTTTCGAGTTTCAAACCGATGTTTTAGAGTTTTGATCGAAATAAAGAAAGATACGAGTCAACTGATGTAAAACTTATCTCGAAGCGAAGATTCAAATGGTTTTGAGATAAGTTTTACATTAGTCGACTTGTATCATTCTTCCGATCATAAGCCCTAAAACATCGGTTTTAAACTAGGAAAAAACTTTAATAGTGACTTTTAATAGTGACTTTTAAAGGTGAGACTATTATCGATCAAAACACAAAATGTGGGATTATTTATCTCCAATTTGCCAAAAAAACCACTAAAAACAATGAAAAATTAATCAAAAAACATCATAACTCAAAGTTTAATAAAAAAACAAAAAAGTAAAAACACAAAATGTTTCAGCCGTATTCCTCGTTCTCAAAAAAAAAAGTACACAATGTTTAGAAAACATATCAGTGCGTCTTTTTATTTATCATTGTGTTTTTTTTTATTTTCGTCATTGATTGTATGTTTTTCCTTAACATTTTGTCTTTTTTATATATTTTGTTATATTACTCAACATTGTGTTCTATTTTGTTCGGTTTTGTATTATATTTTGTGATCTATTATATCTTTTTTTTAATTTATCAAGTGTGTTTTATGTTTATTTTCGTCATTGTGTCTTTTCGGCTTTCTTATTTTTTGAAATGAGAATGACGGGGTAAACATTTTAATTTTTTTTTATTTTTTCATTTTTTATTTTAAGATATGATTTATGATTTTTTTATTATTTTTTAAGATTTTTTTAGCCGACACAAATCTTCTCACACTTATTATTTTTGTCTACATTTGCATTTTAACTTTTCCCTAATACGTATTATTTAATTATTTTTTCCATAATTTTGTACATAATAGTTATTATTATTAATCACATATATAGATCATGTTTAGACTCACAAACGGGGTGTTCAAAATCGGATATTCGAAGTTTCGGATACCCAAACTTCGGATATTCGAAGTTTCGGATAGTATATTTCTTTACCCGAATCCGTATCTGAAATTCCGGATATCCGAACTTCGGATACCATTCAGAAAGCGAAACGGATATCCGAAATTCTATTTCAAAAAAAATTCTCTACTATCCAGACCCAATTAAAGTTTACTCAAAATGGCACTCCCATTGATTATATTTTGGATCAGTAACACCTCGTTCACAATCATCTATGATAATTCATACAAGAAAAAGTTTGAAGATATTGTTATGAAATCTATGAACTGATGTAAACAAGGGCGAGGAAAAGACTAGAACAGAGAAAGGGTGATGGCGTCGGGATGAGTAGTTGCTGGACACGACGAGAGAGAACCTGCAACGCAACAGTGAGAAGCAACGGGATTCGGATATCCGAAACTTCGGATTTAAAGTTTCAGATAGTTCGGATACGGATTTAGATTCTTTTGAACACTCCTAGACTCACATGGTATCTAGAGCTTGACAAGTAAAGCTCAAGCTCGGGCTCTCGTTCGGTTTATTAAACAAACTTACTTTTAGGTTTGCGTTTGTTTAAGCTTAGCTTGATTCAAGCTTTTAACATGTTGATTTTTAATAGCTCACGATCAGCTTGGTCATTTACAGCTCTACTTTTGAGACCTATATACCTTGCGTTGTTTTTTAAACCAAGATTTGTTGTTAACTATATATTAGTTCGAGTTAGAGGCGAGCTGATTACGAATTCAGTTTATAAGGGGGTGTTTGGGATTGCTTATTTTCACCAACTTATAACTTATTAACTTTTTAAAAATTAATAAGGTGTTTGGGATTGCTTATATTGCGAGAGAAAAAGTTTTATAAGTTATAATGTTGTAACTTATTAACTTAATGAAAAGTTATAAGAAGGTAAAATAAGGAATCACAAACACCCCCTAAGTCGAGTTAGCCAACTCGACTCGTTTTCTAGTGTGTTAATTTTTCATTTTATACTTAGGTAAAAATTTAAAATTTGAATTTTCACCAAAGCCAAGTATTTACCTTTTCCAACCTCTCATAGTTGTCGGATTTCAAAGGCAGCCACCCATCAACGACTTCACCCGCGGCGGCCCTAAGCCACGCTGGCCACCCATTGGCAGCAACCTGTTCACCTTGACTTCTATTTTTCCTCAGATGCTTATTATCCGAACGCTGATTACTCAAGGATTCAACAACAATTTTTCTAATATTATTATTATTGTGATCATCTTCTGTTTCCTCTTTAATCTTCTTCTCCAGTGGCTCAAAAGCATTACCATGATTATTACATTTACGACGATCGTTAAGTTTGT